>NC_049995.1:6041277-6115929 GCF_000003815.2 Branchiostoma floridae
GGACACCTGTCGAAACGTCTATTAAATTTTTTTTTAAGTATCCAGAAGTAAAGAGTGAATCTTCTTCAATTTTAATACTAGACACATTGTTATGATATAGATTGTGTAATTACCAAAACTATATACTTATGCATGATCACCACGAGTGCGTACTGCATGTGTGTGATTATTTTTTGCATGTCTGCAATTATCATACGTTACATAATAACTGTTCTAATTCAGTATTAAAGTACGTTATTTCAAGTATAAAGTATGTACTGTGAATGAAATAAAATGAAACAAAACAGAATTGATGATCAGTTGGCAAAATAACTGGAAACGAAGCAGTAGGATTTCGTCCATTTAGATTGATAAACCCTATCCAGACTGGGCTTTTGGGGCCTTCCCTGGCCATGGGCTCATTCGACCCCCCCCTTCGTATTTTCAAAACAGCTTACTGTACGATCACCAAACTTGCAGAGGGTTGTGCTCATCGAGTTTTATAATTCGTGACATTTTTATATGATTATGACGTAATATAACGTAATTATGACGTCATTAATTGATATTTTTGGCTAAAACGGGGAATTCCCATAATACCTAAATATCTCACTTAAAAAGTTACCAATAAAGGTGAAATAATGATTTTTGTAAAATTTGCCTTTCAGAAACCCGTTGCCATGGCAACACGAAAAATTATAAACTTACTCTATTCTTTTAAATTGTTGCCAATAGGCACTTTTACCCAACCCCCCCCCCCCCCAGTCTGGATTAGTGTTAACGATTTAGAACCGTTTAAAATGAACATAATGATATGCAAGACACAAGTTAAAGTCTCTTCTAGCGAGACAATCTTTGTCGAAAGCCACCTATAGTTATACAAAGAATTATTTTAACATTTTCACTCGCAGCCAAGCATATCACCTGAAAAAAGTGCCCTGTACCTGTCACAACATAATGACACATCATTATTCTGAATTACCCCTACCAGTGATTTTGAAATCACTTTGTCGAGAATTTGTATTATAATTAAAACCCTTTCCGTACGAGTGATTGTCTAGTTCTAAAGTCTAACATGCAAACTCAGTTTGAACATATACGTTCAGCAACTTATTTAAAGAAACTGTACGTTAAGAAGGTCCTCTTTTGCAAAATCCGAAGTTACGTCAGCTAATATCTTCCCTGTCGAAATAACCAAAAAACTAAAAGTATGATGGTCTTAAGAAAGAATTTGTACCATTTTTACAAAACGTAAGTAAGGGTATTGTTTGCATAATCTATCTGTGATGTTTATTCATTATTTAATTGAAAAGTATACTATGGAGTAATAGTTTTCATTTTGTGGCAGTTCAATTTTTCTTATTGCATATAGGTGCATATCTCTTATATATATAATATTTGAGAGTTAACCCTATTCAAAGGGGGGGGGGGCTTTTGAGGCCTGCGCTAATTTTGATGTCCTATAACGCCAGAACGGCTTACGCTAGGACCACCAAATTTAATGAGTTTTCCTAAAATATCGTTGGCAATAATTTTACAAAATTACGAATTTTCAATTTTTTCGTGTTGCCATGGCAACCGTTTGTTACCAGGCAGTGTTGCCAAAAATCACTATTTTTCACATTTATTTGCTATATTACTGCTATTTTGTTACATAAATAAAATCTTATATTATTGAGCATATCTTTCATAATTATATATGCATAAATTATGCTAATTTGATGAAGTCATCAGCCCAAAATCCAAGATGGTGGACCGTATGGAGAGATCAAGAATAACAAGCTAATTATGCCTTAAAATTTGTACTTCCTGGTATTTTTTCATAAAAAAAACATCTAAATTGCCCTTTGTGATAACTTGTTCCAAAAAAATTATTTTTTTAGAAATTCAAGGTGGTGGATATAATATGGCGGAGACTAACTCGTATCTTTGATGTGCATGACGTCATTTTATGACGTCATTTTGACGTCATTGATGTTGCTATTGGCAACGCAAGTCGTAATAAACATTATTATTCTGTAATCTGCACTTGTTGTTACATTTTTGTATCATAACTTGAAGTTTTCTTAGAATACCCTTTTTCATGGGTCCGACCAATATAATCAGATTGATGACGTCATTATTACATCACCTTACGTCAGCGTAACGTCAAACGTCACATACTTGTTAGATATCATATCGATATCATGTTCTAACAATTTGGTGGCCTTACGGTACGTCGCGTTAGAGTTATAGGACTTAGAACTGGAGGGCCTCAAAAGCCCTCCTCCCCGGCAAGGGATGACCAAAAAAGCCCGGTCTGAATAGTGTTAATTTATTGGACCGATTTCACTTTGTAACAAACAAAATCTATGCATTATGTGATAAATCAGCATCTAATTACGTTCATCATTGTGGGCAAAAAAGTCATAAATCGATTCTTGAATTATTCTTTTTTAGAAAGAATTCCATGTCCAAAATAAGATAAGAGCCACTCTTATCAGACAAAAATGTATTCACCATTACATCATTATAACTGATGTACCTACTTGCAAGTTGTTTTGACAACTATTAGATTGATGCATGCTGACTAACAGAAGTCTGAATAAAGCATTTGGAAAATGATTTGTGTTGTAAATCATTGTTTCATTGTCTTCACTGTGTGTTTTTGTGAAATTGTATAGCAACTAGTGGCCATGACTATCGCTGTCATAAACATAAATTGATGTAAGATTTAGGGCAAACATCAAAAGAAACAAATTGAGTATACATTTGATGGTGTGGCTGGTTTAGTTATAATTTGTCGTTAGTTATTATACCCTGGCACCCCCTGCGAGAATTGACTCTTCCAATGTTACCGGCATGTGAAATTAACAAGTACAAAAACACGCTCAAAATCACACATTATGGTCTCCAAATGGCTAACAAAACAACATCACCAATTCTTACTGCGCATGCTGTAAAATTCGCAAAAAATATTTTGGAAACGGTCAGACGTGTTAGACTCCCATCCAGTGTCTTTCTTTAGTGACACTGCTGAAGTTTTTTGGAGAGATTATCTATATCCTAGCTGTGAATTGATGTGCAAAAGAGATTTATTTTAGCACTCGATGTCGACTGATTTGTTTTGTATATATTGCCGAATTCATGATTTCGTATACGCAAGCGATGGGATTTAGACTCGTATTGTGTGTGTGTCGCTATATTTAGCCTATTTTTTTTCTCATACAATTGTGGAAACTCCATCTGTGGAAACTCCGCTTTGAGAACAGACATTTGGGCTGGTGGACAATAGGCACGTATCATTGAGCCCCCCTTGCATTTTATTGAATATTTGCAGCTCATAGTGACCTTTTCTGCAATAACTTCTTAATCTGCTAGGGGACAATTTTGATCCATGAAGCTAACCACTGTAATACTCATTAGGGATGCCTCTGTTAGGCCTCCATACCTATGTAGTTATGCCAATTTTACGAAATACTTATGAGTTTTATTGAACATAGTTACGAATTCTACCAAATCCATACGTGTTAATTTTAAGGTATACAAGCGTTCCTTACTATAATTAAACCCTGTCTAAATTCCGTGTTATTAGTATGTTACTAAGTCTGGCCATGGCAAGTAAATCTTATGAATCACAATATGACATCTGTGCTTTAATTGTTGTCTGATTTTGAAACAAAATTCTGTTACCCTTCAGCGATTTTCAAAATTGAAAAAAAAAATGTTCTAAAAGTGCCGAGTGGTATGTATAAAACGTTTAGCAGGGTTGGCTGGCCTAACTTAGTTACCTTTGCCAGAATGGCTAAGGTTATGTTTTAGGCTTGTGAGTCTGTGTGTCTGTGTGTCTGTGTGTCTGTCTGTTAACAGCATAACTCGAGAAGCCTTTGATGTATCCCGATTATATTTGGTAGGTGGGTAGGGGTCGGGAAAACGAAGGTCAAGTTCGATAATGGGCCCCCTAGCGGCTTGCTAAGGTACTGCAGCAGAACCTCAATTTTTGATATCTCGTGTTCTGGACATGCTGTGGTTATGATTTTTTAGTGGTAGATAGCCCTTGGGGCAGAGAGTAAGTGCCGTAAGTTTGGACCCCCTAGCGGCTTGTTTGGAACTGCAGTCACCGATTTCCTTTCACGAGAATAACTGGAGAACGTGTTGATGGATCGTCATGATTTTTGGTATGTAGATAGCCCAGGTAACAATGTACATAATGGAATACTGATTATGCAAATCAGCAACTAATTTGCATAATTAATGAGGAAAGTTTATGAATCCACTGCATTTCACGATAGGACTTTCAAACTTGTCACATATATAGATGAGAAAGAGAGAAATATCAATGCATATTAATTATGCAAATGATGGCCTCATTTGCATAATTAATGAGAAAATATGAACGTGTTGACGGATCGTCATGATTTTTGGTATGTAGATAGCCGAAGGGAAGACTTAACGTTACATGATGGAATTCTAATTGTGCAAATCGAAAGCTAATTTGCATAATTAATGAGGAAAGTTTGTAAATCCACTGCATTCCTTTATAGGACTTTTAAACTTGTCACATTTGTAGCTGAGAAAGAAAGAAATATCAATACATTATTAATTATGCAGATGATGATCTCATTTGCATAATTAATGGGAAAATATGAACGTGTTGACGGATCGTCATGATTTTTGGTATGTAGATAGCCTAAGTAAAAACTTACACAATGAGATACTAGTTATGCAAATTAACAGCTAATTTGCATAATTAATGACGGAAGTTGATAAATCCACTGCATTCAGTGATAGGACTTTCAAATTTGTCACATATGTAACTGAAAAAGATGGCAGAGAGTAAGAGGTGTATGTTTGGGTCCGCTAACGTCTTTCCTTGAACTGCAGGAGCCGGTTTCAATAAGGATGAAAGTATCATCATGATTTTTGGTATGCTGATGACTTAAGTGATGCTTGATACAATTTAATATTATTATGTAAATAGGGATCTAATTTGTATGAGCAATGGGAACCAACTCCAGGCATATAAAATAAAATGTAATGAGTAACACATTCTACATATTAAACAAACCTGGTTTATTTGACAAAGGTATGTGTTCGTGGAACTCTAGTTTATTCTGTGTTGAGATGTGGTATTTAAAATAACTGAAACTCTCCTCTGGAGTTCGGTATACATAGGGCAGATCAAAGTTTGCAACTGGTCTCAATACAGGACTTTGGGCAACATATTTACTGTGAGATATGTAACGAGAAAGGAATTAACGATATATCTTTTATATCTGAAAAGAAGACACAAGGCGGTAGCAAGAAAATAGTGTAGTGTTTATTTGATTGATTCCGGTTTCTATAGCAACTGATTTTAAAGAGTGGTTTTCTCTCGTCACCGCTTGGTAACAATGAGATCAGTTGTTCCTCCTGAAGCGGTTCATGCAGCCATGGAAGGCACTAACACGCCCAAAGACTGACGGGTAGCTGGTGCTGCAGGTTTTTTGACCGAAGCTGGTCACCCCACTACATGGTACGCCCCGTTAAGTCACAGAAAACAGAAAAGAGGGTGACCAGAGTCACACTGCAATTTAAAGTCATTATATACTATAAGTCCATTGGGGTTATCTTAGCATCGTAGCCTGGGAGCCATCATAAAATGCAAGTTCGGCTCTCTCTGATAGGCTGTGTAAATGTGACTTTCCCAGGAGTAGGGAACCATTAGAGTTTACTATACCCTACTTAATTAGACATAAACTAGATAATGTCCACAAAGCTAGGTAAACCGATCAGTAGGAACATTTGCTGGAATAAACAGATTGACGGCGTTGTGAACAAAGCGGACAGGACTCAAGGCTTATAAAGACGGACTCGGAAGATATAAGCTCAAGAGTCATCAACGAGAGGGCGCTCCTCCAGTAAGCCTCAACGTACTAGACAAACTACAGGCAGTTCAAAGATAAGCAGCCATGTATGTACTAAGCCAGAATAATAGCATAATAGTAACATATCTATTGTCAGTCAAAGGAGAAAGCTCTCTTGAGTTGGCATGTTGTACAAAATCCAGCATGACTCTGCCTAGTGCCCCATTATTAAGAGCAAATTAATCTCACCACCAACAAGGCAGAGGAGGGCGCATAGCCGACAACTGAAAATGATATACACAAGAAACCAATACCGCATTGGTTCCTTTCTATCCAGGACAATTAGAGACTGGAACGCCCTTCAGTACAGTACCGTTGAGGCAGCGACTTTCAACATCTTTAAGTCGCGGGCTGCCGCGGAATAATCCAAGTCACTACAACCCCGGACAGCTCTATGGTGATGGACCATGCATGGAAAATGGACTAATGAGTTACGGATCATGGATGACAGATGTAAACCGACGCGCATGCGCACCACTAAAAGCCATAATATTCTATACGTAGAGTGTGGGCTTTCACAGAAGAAGAGAAGAAGTCACATAATAATATCTCTTAGTTGGACTTCCTTTGAGCAGTGCAGTGTTTCTTGGCCAAATTTCGGTCTGAAATGGATATAAAACATTAGAACATTTCAACCATTTTTCTGAGAGTGCTTAGGGTTAGGGTTAGCTTTAAGGTTAGGGTAAGGGATAGGGTTAGGGTTAAGGTTATGGTTGGAGTTAGGGGTCGGTGGTAGAAAATTTGTTCCACAGGAATTCAGTTTTTTGACCATATTTCGGTCTAAAATGGAAAGAAAACATGAAAATTATAACCATTTTTCTGAGAGTGCTTAGGGTTAGGATTGATTTGATTTGATTTATTGGGCTGTATAATCATGAGAAATACAGCCAGTGCTACCCAACTAGCCGGAGGCTATTATCAAGGGCTAGGGTGACGTGAACCAAATGTTTACATTCATAGCCCGTAGAGCTGCTCAAACAGCCCCCTGTTACTGTATAGAGCCCTAAGACCAATTTGTTTTGGGTGACGTGTCGTGTAACTGCTAGAGTGTTTAACTCCAGACCTTCGACATCCCGAGTTTGATATTCTTCTATGACGTTGTGGCCTTAGGAAAGGCACTTTGTTAATATTTTGCGTGTGACAAGCACTTCAAAAATCTACCCTCTTCTCCTGTTATTATAACACGGATCATGTTATCTGTATAGAAGGTTATACATATTGAAATGTGATGAAACATTGTATTTACCGCACTGATCGCTTAGTAACAAAGTGATCACACAATGCACTGTCGTTATTATTACTGTCAAAGAAATTGTCATAAGGCGACTGTCAAAAAGACAAATGAGGTAACGTTGCGAAAGGTCGGGTGCATTTGTATACCACAAACATCATCTATCAGGAAAAAATACACGCATCTGGCAGTTCTGGAGTGCAATGCTCATTTTACTCGATTCTGTAAAATATATTTAAACGAATCGAACTAGATTGCAAGTCAAAGTATGAATAGGTTGCCGTCAAGCAATTATATTGTGTTTGGTTTGTTTGGTTTGCTACTAATGTTTGGTGCGTCACAAGCTATAGGCTTTGTCCGTCAGAGTGTGCTATTTCTGTGTTGAGGGGCGATGGATTCCTAATGATTTTAACGTACTAGAACCGTGCCCTTTAGGAAAAGCGAAGTGTAGTAAAATTAGTACTAATGGAACGAACTGTTTATTTGGTTGAAGGTAGAATTGATGTTGAAGCTTTGTCGGTCAGATTTTTCTTGCTTATTCTGCAAATGATCACTACCCAATTTTGCATTGGAATCATCTTATCCCTCATCAATAACGTTTTTTGAAAGTCTCTTCCTTTTGGAAATGAGGCAGTCCTTGGCAGGTGTGTGTGTGTGTGTTTGTGTTTGTGTGTGTGTGTGTGTGTGAGTGTGTTTGTGTGTGTGTGTGTTTGTGTGTGTGCGCAGTTCTTTCCTCCTGAAAAGAGCGGCCGTTAGCAGTAGGATTCTACGAGATATACACATTTTCTTTTAAAACAACACAGGGTACCGTTGCCTGAATTTGTCAGCAAAAACGAAGACACCATCCGCCCAGCCGGGCGCGGGTGTGGTGAGATGGGGAGGACACTTGTGGAAGCCGTAATCATCTGCTGGCTGATTTTTACCACAGGTAGGGGCTGTACTCATTGTTAGTTTTGTAAATAGGCGGATTGAGAAAGACAAAGAGGAGAGAGGCCCTTAATTCAAATAAGTACACAAATGAAAAAAAACTTTTTTCAGCGGCATATTGCAATTGTTACACTGTGTCCAAGGGACTTGTAACACTTTCATAAAATAATAGTTTAATGAATACAGCTAGTATGTTTCTTTTCAGTAGATTTTAAAAAATACAGCATTTGTAAACTTCTAATCTTGACCAATGAACGGCAGTTAGTATAAGACATACAATTTGTTCTATATTTTACTTTGGTTCATATAATTATAGTTAGGTTAAATCAAAATATCAAGCGCCGTGTGTGATGCAACTAGTAGAATGCTGGGTTTAAAACTTCAAGTTCCCGAGTTCGATATTTGTCTCTGACGTTGTGGCCTTGGGAAAGCACTTTGTTAATTGTTTGGGTGTGACAATAACTCCAACAATGTACTCTCATGTCTTGTTGTTATGAGGGCGAACAAAAGACGCGTCAAGCTATCTGTATGGAAGGTTATACATATGAATATTTGATGAAGCATTGTGCGTCACCACACTGCTCCCGAAGTAAATGGTGCTCACACAATGTCCTGTTGTTACTAATAGTGCCAAAGAAAATGTCATAAGGCATTTTTTTGAGATACACATTTAGTTAAAGTAATGACAGAGGAGACTTGGAAATAGATTGAGATCGAAGAAAAAAACGTAAAGGTATCTGCGGATGTGTGTTTATAAATATTCGATTTTTTTAGATATATTTGTACATTTATGCAATGCAATACGTGTGTTTGTAACGTGTGCGTATGTTTCTGTGTGTGAGTGTGTCTGTGTGTTTTCTCTGTGTGTGCGCACAAATATAAAAAAAAGAACAGAGAGAGTGAGCAATAGACGCGACAAAAATAATTTAATCTTTAATGCATGTCGTTGAAAAGGGCCAAGGCATCGTTGCTCATATATCTTACTGACACATATTGTGAAAATAAATATTTTTAAAAACACAGAGCATCACAAAAATCTAAATTATACCCCGAAATGCTTTTTATTTTCCTGCAACTGTATTCATCCATGAAAACGCACACAGACATTATGTTTGTCCTGCGCCACCATTTTTAAGTATTACCTTTCTTCGGGGAAGACGTGTCTGATTTCGTAGTGAACGAGATTCTAAAGAGCTGTGAAGCACAGGGATCCCGAAACACCTCAGGAAAACCAGCAGAGATTTACCGCCTTATAGGAACAAACTCGACAAACAGGAGAATGGGCGAGTGGAGAAATACGGAGCGTGCAACAGTTTGTAACATAATGAATCGACTTTGTTCTTATTTCAAGCCTTGGAACTGAAAGGCATTTCACGTACAAGTTTTACGTTGTTCAAATTCACTGTTCAAATTTATGTACTGAATAACAGTTGTTTTATAAAGGAATTTGTCGCTCCTACCCAACCGGAAACTTTACTCTACTCTACTCTTGAATGGTTCAGTGTGGGTAGGCTATATGATGATAGGGTTAATGACCCGCCTGGTCCTCGGTATATATGGTGTCATAACGCCTGGTCCTTTGCTATAACCACTGAATAAAACCACCGAGTGAGCGAAGCGGAGCGGGTCATTAACCCTTAAATACATGGTTATTATGATGAAAATTTGATCTTACATTACATTCAATTTACACGGCGGTCGGTTGCTAGGGTATTCTTTTCCGTTTCTAGACTAGTTCGACAGAGGTTCGGGTTACAGGAGGTGTACTTTCGGCTAACCGTGAAATATCTAAAAATAATAAACTGCTTTTCGGAAGCCCTTTAAATTGACCAAACTCTTGATGGAACGCATGTGTCATCGAAAGTTCTCAATTATTATATTTTTCGTCATCTATGAAGGAAATACAACTTTTTTGTTTCTGGGATTTTTTAAATTTTTAATTTAAAGCAAAGCTACAGTCGAAAACATGCGTAAAATGACAATTTTCGACATACGTAAAATGACAATTTTAGCAATTAATTACCGATAATTCAAAATCCAAGGCATTTTTAAAAAATCCCCAAACCAGAAATCTCGGCAAAATTGTTGCCGTCATTTTGAGCTGTCATTGAGTTAAGTTGGACTCTTTTCGGCCGAGATCTTAAACGAAGTTTGCACGCATATCATGCAACACGGATAGCGTTAGAGTGTAATTGATACAGGTGTAAACAGCACTTATAATATAATTCATATAATTGATATATGGCTAAATCATGATATCCAGCTCTGTGTGTGGTGTAACTGGTAGAATGTTGGGTTTGAAACATTCAAGTTCCCGAGTTCGATATTTGTCTCTGACTTCGTGGCCTTGGGAAAAGCACTTTGTTAATTGTTTGGGTGTGACAAGATCTCCAACAATCTACTCTCTTCTCTTCTTATTATGAGGGCGAACAAAAGACGCGTCAAGCTATCTGTATGGAAGGTTATACATATGAAAATTTGATGAAGCATTGTGCGTCACCGCCTTGCTCCCATAGTAACAAAGTGCTCACACTTTGTGTTGTTCATCTCCGCTATTCAACAGCGTTTAAAGGACATCTAATTTCAGACATTCTTTCGCGAAATCCATAATGACAACAAAAGCAAATACGCAAAGAACAAATTACGCCCATACAGACTGTTCAAATCCACCTATAACGAATGAGAGTATCTTAAAATTCCGAACGAACGACAAAGATCTATTATCACCAAACTACGAATCAGCTGCCACAAACTCCGTGTTGAATCAGGGAGGCACAACCGCACACCTCTGGAGCAAAGAATCTGTCAGTTCTGTAACCTGAACATTGTTTCTGTAACCTGAACATTATTTACGGTTTCAGACATCACTTTGATAATAAACGTAACGTTTTTACTCTATCCTACAACAATAGTGAACTATAACCTCCTTGGTCCAACTAGTATTATCACAAAACATAAAAACGTTACGAATCAAGGGCCCCAAAGTGCATAGTTATTAACTTCCCTGCCAGAAAAAAATTTGTTTGTCATACAATGCTTCCATATATACATGTATTACTTTCATGCATATCCTAATAAAGAACACATTCAATTGTCTACCCTACGCGTCACTGTTTTCTTTTCTGTTTATATAAACCAGGAGGACCCATCCTTAGGCTCCTTTAAACCTCCTTTATGTAACTTGAAAACCTTTATTACATACTATTTGTATGTCTTATTTTCTAGTTCACTATCATGACCTTGTCGTGTATCGTTATATATCATGAATAGACACAGAAGTTCTTCGAAACTCCATAGGCTTTGATAGAAATTGTTTGTGTTTGCAGAAATCCTTCCAACAAATAGAATAATCATTTAACTACACCCTGTGTCTGACCGGATAGCTAGACAATCAGAATGGTGCCATAACACCAACCCTTACATTTAATTTCAATATGTGTGTGTGCATTTTTCCTTTCTTGGGGGTGGCGGGATTTTTATAGTCAGTAAGACACGCGTGTCGCGTACCGACGCCATGTATTCAGAACAAAACGTTGCTTGTGTATTGGGGGAGGGGTGCGTTCAGGGGAAATAGCAGTTTATTAACGTCTGTTTCTTTCTAAAATACTGTTGTGTAGATTTTCACCCATGGGTATCTCATCCCCAAAGTTTAACAAACTTGCAAATTTGCTGCAAGATTCCACTGCCGTATCGGACATTATTCACAGAATTGGAACGTGCGTGTTTAGAACGCGCCTTTCCCCGCAAGATCAGTAAATAAGCAAACGGAACAGAGTGTTGCGAAATAAACATGTTGAACTGTCAAACATTTTGTTTCACTGTAATATCCTATAATTCATGCAGCATGGGCAAACTTTGAAATTTCTAAAGTCACTCTTCGGTACCGTAAGTTGAATATACACACGTTAACATTTTATCAAGATCATAAGCTTTGTTAATGCAAGAACTAAGATACAGAGATAGAAGTTTTTCGTTTCTTTATTCTGGGAATACTTTTATACTGTTTACTGTACCGTTTTCTTTTAAAAAGCATCGATAGCAATTATCACTTGAATACCCCTTCACGCAACCACTTCTCAAGACACGCAGTGTGCGGGTACCGCGAAGTACCGGACATGGTCATGCCCGGCAATGATTGGGGGTATTCAGCACCGGACACACCGTGGCTAGAAAATCGTTTATACGACCCGGACATGTCAAGTTCCACGGTAGTGTAAGAAACCAAAAATTGTAAGAAATTCTAGTTTTCGTGCAGTGACGATTTTTTGCTCATATAACCCCAAAACCCAATGGAAGTGGACTAAAAAGGTTGAAATGATTGTGTTTTGTAAGAAAAAAAATTGACGGAATTTGAGTAAAAATAACATAATGGCATTGTCCGCCACCTTAGATTTTGACCCATAACGTCATCAAATTAGCATAAATTATGAATGATTTATTTGAAATTACACAGGATCTTAACCCTCAAGCACCCGACCTTTTTTTGCGACTAAAATGACCGAGTGGGGTCCAAACGGACCCCAAAATGTTTTGTTCATAAAATCTCAGTTCCAATTCCTATCGGTGATCATTGTACATACATTGCTTCGTCAATGTAAGAGGAATATTTTGACATGTTAAGGTGTTGCTAATTCCATCTCATTATCATAATTTATGCAAAAGATCAGAAGGACCATGTTTTGCACTAAACCTCTTCTGACCAGAGACGGGAATTTTGAGGCCCTCAGCAACTTTTATGTCGCATAACTCATGAACGGCTGGTGCTAAAGCTACGAAACTTGGTAATATACCACAAAATATTGTTAACAAAATTCTTTGTCAATATAGTGAGTTTATCAATTTTGGGATTGCCATGGCAACGGAATTCTGACAGGCATATTTTTGCCAAAATTTGTCAATTTTGATTTAAACAAGGTTTTCTTGGGAAATCATGCTTGTTTTCTGACAACAATAAAATTCTATGAAATTTAATGCTATTTTCATGATCCAAAATTCATAATTTATGCTAATTTCATGACGTCATTAGTCAAAATCCAAGATGGCCGCCTTTAATAGCTAAATGACGTCATAATGTCGTCATAATTTATGGTGATGACACAGAAGTTTTTATGAGGATTTAGTTTTACATGTTTAGTATCATCTTAAAGTTTGGTGGTGATACAATAAGTAGTTAGGGAGTTAGACTCAAAAGTTTGTTTCAAAAGCTGCACTTTTTGGCTGGGGTCCATTGGACCCCAGACGGACCAATCACGGACTTTCTTTATAGCTTCCACAGTATTGTACAAATATTCATAAAAACTTAGGAAAATGTATAGAAGATATTGGCTGACAAAGTCACGGAAGGAATTTTTCTTCAGATTAAACATGTTCAAATGGTACTTCAAAATGTACGCCTGGGGTCCAAATGGACCCCACTCGGGTGTTTCAGGGTTAATTATAAAGATAAACAAGTTTGGTTTAGCAATAAACCTATGAGATCCCATAATTCAAACCGAAATTAGTAAATTTGGTACAATATGCCTGTTAGAAAATCATTGCAATGGCAACACGAAAAATCACAAACTGAATTTTTTTCAAAGAATTCTGGCTAACAATATTTTAGGAAATGTCACAAAGTTTCGTAGTCCTAGCACACGTCGGACTGGAGTTATATGACGTCAATTTTGGCGCAGGCATTACCATGTTTGTCCTAGTTACAATTTTAAGCTCTGCTGTCAAAATACTCAGACCCTTCTCAATTATGAATATTTCTATGACCCCAGCACCTGTGTTGATAGTTTATATAGTAAACATATGTTGAAGTTGTGGTATTATGTGATGTCTTTAGGAAAAATATCAGGAGTCACTTTTTATGGTTATAACTCGCCAGCATTTTCCACAGTACCCACTGTCCTGAGACTCGACCTGGACTCTATTTTGGTTCACGCTTCGTTGCTATCCGCCCTGTTACAATATCATCAAAATAAACATCTTCACAAAAGCAGGTACTCAATCAACTGAACATAACTTTCGAAACGGTCAGAAGTTTCAGATAACATTCCATATCTTTCTTCAGTGACACTGATGTGATCTTGAAGCAACTGGTTTTTTATACCCTAACTAGCAATGAAGACAATTTCAGATGTTCAATAGGAAATATTGTAAAACAAAGTAAAGCTGAGGACAATTGGATTCCAATGGAAAATAAAGCTAATGCACAGATAATGCAAATGAGTCAATGAGCTCCTGCAAGTTGTTTCCGTTACAGGAGCTAATTTTCTTTGTTGGGGGAGGGGTACTATGTCCCAAGTGCCGGAAATTCCATACGTAGACCTCCTTGCCTGTTGAGGGTGTGATTGTATATTCTCTCACATATAGCCTCTCTTACCCCCCTCGAACCAGCGGGTCTTGCGGTCTAGGATATTGGTGGATTGGAGATTGAAGGGGTGCCTCTGGTTGTGGTTTAGTTGGTTGAAATTGGTAGAGGAGTAGCCGTTGACGCTGGGTTTGCCATGTTCTTTGTACCTTGCCTTTGGTGGCCGGCTGGTCTAACCAGTGTACGTATTGTTGGAGTTGGGTTCTTCACATTTGAGTCTGTAGATTGCATTGACCTTGAAATCCTTTCGTGATCTGTCTTTTATGGTCTGATAAAAAATTACGAAATATTTGCAGTAAATTAAACTTGTTTGCCAAAACTTACGAATGGGGCAAACATATAAAAATCTGAGTGTCACCATTCTGCATATGATTAGTCATTTATCAAAGGGTAAAACACACGAAATATAGCATTTTCTTATTATCCGTATCAAAAATAGTACCATTCAATGAACATAAACATTTACATCAAATAAGACTTTGACATAATCATCTAAGTCATAAGAAAATTTCAGAAAATGCCCCCTCTGTCGAAGAACTGACTCTTCTAGCGCATCCCGTTTAAAATGTTTTCATTGCACATAAGATCACCAAAGAACCATACTTCTAGCTTTCGAGCCTTCCCACCAGGTAATCCATGTAATTAGATTAAAATCTGACTTGTGACGTCACAGTGAACACCGCAGCTGGTTCGGAACATAAAATAAACATGGCACAACAACAGCTTGCAAAAAGAATGATCTTATAAGCAAGCAGTGTTTGATTATCGTGATTGTATACATAAACAGATATTACAATTTTTGCTTTGGTTGCTTCGCAATTAGGTCTTTGCCTGGCCACAGTACAAAGTTTCAAACAATCTGCAATGTTCACTGTGATAGAAGAGGAAAAGTCAGCATTTAATCTGGTGAGAAGACTCAAGAGTTTAATATTCATACGAATTGATGTTTAATGTCAGAAGGGTGTATTTCCTGCACAGACGGCTGTGTTATTAAGTAATATCATTATGGTTAAATGTAATTTAAGATAATTCTAGTTGCATGGCATTGGTGTCTTACACCCTTTAACCTTCCACTTTGAATGCAACATTTTTACACGCTCCCATAAGCTGTATGGTGCCCAGCGAAACTATATAATCAACTCTTCGTGGCCCTTTGTGGTTAAAACATATGCACAAGCTGCCGTGTTATTTAGTAAAACGAATCCTGCGTCATGTACAGCTAGTACAGAATTTTTAACATCTTTGACTAAAGCCTTTTGTATGGACGCACGAAGGTCGACGCTAAGGCGATATCTCACTGCACTTGCGTCAAGCTTGCGTCACTGCGGGGTTCGATCACTGCGTCACTGTTTTGTTATTTTCTTCGATGTTTTATCATTTAGATATTATGTAATACGTAGCAGTATGACTTACAAGACGAAAAATTACACAAAAGGTTGAAATTCGTTGAATATATCTTTCGAACCCCGCAGTGACGCAAGCGTGACGCAAGTGCAGTGAGATACCCCCTTTAACAAGAATGAGCCGAAATGCCGTCTGAACGAAAATTCTTCGTATATTGTTGGCTATCCGTAAATTTTCAATGCAGTCTATGATTAAGACGTTGATCATTCTTGTGGGCGTCTCATTCCATGGAGAACAGGTCGGTCAAAAGAACAGGCACAAACATAGGCGGTAGGCCAAGGAATTGTCTTTGATTCGCCCGCACACCGTATCGCTGAGCATTGCCGGGGTTGGCAAAGTACTGGGGATTACCCGAAGGTCAGGCAGCGAAGCGAGCTAGGTGGGAAAGGCCTTTTCTACTATCGCCGTTTTCTGCAAAATTCTAATATCTAAGTCAAAACTTTCAAGTGAATTATTTTCGTTGAGTTATTTGGAGGCCATTTAACGTACAAAGCGCACATATTAGTCATTTCAAATTAAAATAAACGCCATTGAATTTTGGCCGATATCCGGGTCACTGCGTTACCAGCCTGAGTACGGCGGCGGCCGCACCACGTCGTCGTAAAATAACGCATCGGTAGTATATTTACCAAAACGCTGGCATTAACCACATGTAATCGTTATACTCATTGATGCATTATTCTTGTAGAACGGTCCATACTTAAATAATCGCTAAAATGCCATCTGTTTCACGAGATCTGTATAATTTCCTAAGGAGGTTGGTATTCCTATCTCAGTTCTTACTTCCGGGTTGGCGATCACGAAAATCAGACGAAAGCAGTGGAAAAAACACGGTCAAAACGTATCTGCAGTGCAGCGTAGCTTTTGTCAGCATGTTGAAACCCTCAAACTTCTCAAATAGTGCCACGAAAATCGACAAGGCGCCTAAACGGGCCCGCCGTACGATCCCACACCACAACACAGATCGAAAACACGGGAAGTGGTAACGCAGTTCAGGGAGATCGGTTCCTTACCCAGCCAACATTAAAACTTAGGGGAAAGGCGGCGCAAAGGATGACGGGAAATACTCGCGCTAAGAATATACTAGTAATCTTTGACGGGAGCATCTGAGGAGGCATTTCCGGATTGGCGGTACACGGCGGACTACCGCGCCAGACAGCGCGCGGCGGGGTTCCTGTTACTCAACAAAAACACAATTCCGAGGCCTATTGCCCATGGCACAAATAGTGGTTGCTAAGGGCAAGGGCATAGCTTAACTGTTCAACGTCTTCGTTTAATCCTCGTCAACGTCACAAGGGAAGCTACCCACCCTGACAGTAAGAAACATAAGGACGACGGATTGCCATGATATTTAGAACATATTTGGCCGAGATGCCCAATAATGAAGTGCAAATTATGCAAATTAGGATTAATCTGCATCTCTAATGATGGCAATCTATATATGCAGTGTTTTTCATTTCTCGTTCCGCTACATATACAGTGGTTTTCACACATATAACATGATACAGTTGGTGGCAGGTGCGAGATAAGCAGATACCAGTCATGCAAGTAAGTCCTTAATCAAGTAAGTCCTTAATATGCATAAATAATGTAAAGTTTTATTATTATTCTTAGAATAGTAGAAGTAATTGGATTGCCAACATTGTGACCTGCGTAAGTTAGTTAAAGGTGTACATGACCAACCATAGCTTATGTAGATGTGAAAGATATTTGCATAATCAGAATATTTAATAAGGTCTCCGAACTCTTGTCTTCTTCCATAGTGACAACTGCGACTGGATGTGGTGGTAACCTTACGGCTCCCTCCGGAGGTCCTGTGACATCACCCAACTATCCCAGTAACTATGGCAACGATGATAACTGCGAGTGGTCGATCACTCTACCAGAGGGAAGCATCATTCGTCTCATCTTCGACAGTTTCATTACTGAGATGGGTTGGGACTTTCTATCCATCTACGATGGAGCCGATGATAGTGCAACAGAGTTACAACGGTATTGCAAAATCATAAACAATCTAAAATATCTTCTGAAAAACGGAAGTTTCACAGTGCAACTTGGAATTCAATGAAAACCGGAAGTTTTACAGTGCAACTTGGAATTCAGTGATTACCAATTAATGTGATGAATTCGATACACAAGACTGAAAGATTGTCATAGACAAGAAATAGATAGCAGACCAAGTACATGAAGTCTGTAAATATTGCACTCGTTTGTGTATCAAGCCCTGGTTATCTTTTTCATGATGTCCAGATTAACAGGTGATAAATCAGTCAGCCCAGTCACCAGCACATCTAACCTGATGTTCCTGAGGTTTACATCTGACGGCAGTGTGACACGTCAGGGGTTCAACTTCTCTTACATAAGTAAATATATGAATTGCACTTCTCAAAGTTATTATGCTATCATATGGAGTGCTGCTCGTTTTTTTCGTTTTGCATCGGATTTGTATGTTTTAAAACAAATAACGAACCTGTATCTGAGATATAAAATCTTTTATTTCTAATGTGTTTTCTTTTAGGCCGTGCTGCAGGTCATTGCTGGGATCCTGGTGTACCTGCCAATGGTTACAGGGATAACAACAGTAACTTTACATCAGGACAGACAGTCAGCTACACCTGTATGGCCGGGTACCGACTGAGTTGGAATGGAAATATAACCTGCTGGTCAATCGGGATGTGGAGTGGTGCTACACCAATGTGTCTAGGTGATCGTTGTATTCTCAGAATCATGGCAAAGTTAGATCTTGTTTAATGTTATTGCAGCCATACCACAGATATAGTGAAATAGACTGTATTCGTAATGTTTCTTCTTCTTTCTCTTGTCAAATCTTCAAAGCCATTCATCTCCGTCGTTTCTGGACCGAATGACCTGACATCTGGCACAAGGTTTCATGGAAACACTTTCAAATTATTAATTTCAACACATTTCTGATGGGAAATTGGTTTTCTTTCGGGCTCTGCCGTGACGTCAACGGTCGGACGTTCACCCCACGGAGCTCCACGCTTAGAATGACGTCGGCTTCAGCAAGAGTTAATTGAATCAATGAGCCAGCCAATCAGCGAAGAGACAGGCGAAGGCTAGGTTTTCGTTTAGCTAATTGTTAATACAAAACAAGACGAAAATTTAAGTTTTGAGCCTGAAGAAAACAAACACTCCTAATTCACAGTATCTGCACCTGCCTGAAAATTATTCCAACTTATGCCCTACTTGAATGAAAAAATCTTCACTACAATAGTTTGTAGTTTCATAAGGAAAATATGCTGAATGGAAGGTGTGTTGATTTTCTTTTTTTTCTTTCGGAAAAATAGGAGCTGGCGATTCCAATAACAAACTAGTTATGCAGTTAGGAGCTCCTGAGGAAGAGTACATTGCTCCATTTGGGCCCGGGGCAAATTACAATATTAGTTCAATTTGAGGGATAGGTTACTGTTAAACTGTTCAATTTTTGGGGGTGATTTGAAACAGTCCAATGTTGCGTTGGAAGGAGTATAGCGGAAATATCCTGTATTTGGTGTCAAACAAATGTCGGCCATTCTAGTTACTATTTACTTCACAACTAGTTCTTTTCAAAAATATTTCTTTTGAAAAAGGTTTTTTTTTGCTTGCTCATGATGATTTTCTTCTTCCGTAGTGGTCAGTGAATGTGGAGGTATCCTGACGACTCCCCATGGAGGACCTGTCACATCACCGAACTATCCCAATAACTATGGCAACTATGAAATCTGCGAGTGGAAGATCACTGTACAAGAAGGAGGCATCATTCGTCTCACTTTCGACAGCTTCCGCACTGAGAACAGAGACTTTCTAACCATCTACGACGGAGCCAGTAATCGTGCAACAGTGCTAAAACAGTACTCTTAACCCTATCTAGACCGAACTTTTGGCGATTTTCTGGGGCTGGGGGTGTGCATGGTGTGGTGTGGGTTCCCCCTTTGTAATTTCAAAACGGCATGAGTTACGCTCGCCAAATTTGCATGAGATTATATATTTTCCATAATTTTTTTTTATTCCTATGACGTAATATGATACATGTTTGTGCTAAAAGCCATCTAAATAGGGAATTCACACAATACAGGTATCAAAAAACACAAACAAACTATCCAGACTGGGCTTTTTGGCCATTCCCTGGACTCGGCGGGGGGGGGGGGGGGGTTCCTTATTCGGCCTCGGGTAACTTACGGCCTGTGATACGATGGAGCTCGCCGGGTAATGAAAAAGGGCGAGGCCCCGCAAGGTTACCTGGGCGATGGAACCGAACATAAATTCAAACCACTCCGTGGGTCACGACGTTTTCAGAACCAATGTCTTAATGTAACGTTACATTGTTAAAATATGTATATATATATATATATATATATATATATATATATATATATATATATATATATAGTGCCAATTTACTACTTTTAATAAGACGTCTAAATGCTAACCGTATTAGATATTAAAAAATAATTTATCAACTATTGGATACGAATGACAAAAAAGGCCCTCGCGGAAGCCGCATAATGGTACCGTCCGAGTCCCGTTCAATCGAACGGCCGAACCCTCGGGATGTGAAATGGCGGGAAAACGATTGTGGCGCTGGCAACAGTTCTGAAGAAATGTTACCATCACAGTTAGGGGCTTCGTCCTCGCTGACAACAGTACTTTTGCTGACAAAATAGGTACATTTGCATTTACATTTCCCTTTAAAAGAAATTTATCCATCGCTATTTGGTTTAATCATAAAGGGATTTCCTCTACAGCGGATTATTGACCAAAAATGAGAAAAAAATGTCCATTTTACCTTTGTTATCCCCAAAAAAGGTAAGATTAATCAATGTACAACAAAATGGCGTCAGACAAACTAAATCTACTTGAGTTATGCTGTCATTCTGTGAAATATGAGGTTCCAGAACGTTGTCTCCACGGAGGACAGGCCTAGGCCATATGAAAAAAAAACTAATATTTTTTAAACCAAAATGTGTGTTTTAACCCCAAAAATCCATCATATCAACATAAAGTGTTTTATTTAGTTTAATTACTAATGGCACCATGTGAAATTCCATTGCAACACGACCATGCTATCGAATTTTACAAGCTTGTCCCCATTTTACCATCATCAAATCCGCAGGGGGTGATATGCTCGTCGAGATTTATAATTCCTAAAATTTTTATGATATAATGACGTAATATGACGTAATTATGATGTCTTTAATTGGTTTTTTGCTCAAACTGGGAATTCCCATTATAGCTAAATATTTCACACAAAAAGTTAACAATACAGTTTTTTTTATTAATATCTGTTAAAAGATGTATGTTATCAATAACCGACGCAACAACGTCAAAATGACGTCATAAATTAACGTTATCTGTAGTTTAGCTATCCGCCATCTTGGACTATCAACCTTAGATGTCTTCAGATAATTTTTTCAGTATATAACGCTAAAATATCATGGAAATCGATTAAAAACGTTCAAATGAATGCTTTATGTAGGAAAATACCAAGTAGTGATGAAATCCGAGTGAAAATTAGCTGGTTGTATTTTTCATCATGATATTGTCAGCCATCTTGGATATTGAACAATTACGTCATCTCATTAGCATAATTCATGAATGTTTAATTATGAATGTTCAACTAAGATGTGTTAGATATTACAGCTATATGAAAAAGAAGTTAAGTTTAGCAAGAAAATCTAAAAATTCCATTGTAAAAGTTGCCTTTCAGTAACCTGTTGCCATGGCAAGACGAAAAATTATAAACTTAGTACTTTATTTGTCTCTAACAATATTCTAGTAAAGTTGACCAAGTTTGGTTGTTCTAGCACAAGCCGTTTGGGAGCTATACGACATCAAAGTTGGCGCAGACACTTTTAGCCCCCACCCCCAGTCTGGATAGGGTTAAACAAACTAATAACATGTTATTGATATTTAGAAGAAGTAAGTCTTGGTTTTGACACTTTTTAAAAAAATTTTGACTCGTGACATAATCAAATTAGCCCTAAGACGTATTTTATGATGACCAGGTTAACAGGCTACCAGCGAATCAGCCGACTAAGCCCTATCACCAGCACATCTAACATGATGTTCCTGAGGTTTACATCTAACTACAGATGGACGCGTCAGGGATTCAGCTTCTCTTACATAAGTAAATATTTTATTTGCACTTCTCACAGTTATTATGTTATTATAAGGAGTGCTGCTCATTTTTCGTTTAGACTTTTGTATCGGATTGGATGTTTGTAAACAAATAACGAATCTGTATTTGAGATGTGAATTTTTCTTCTAATTTGTTTTCTTTTAGGCCGTGCTGCAGGTCATTGCTGGGATCCTGGTGTGCCTCCCAATTGTTACAGGGATAACAACAGTAACTTTACATCAGGACAGACAGTCAGATACACCTGTATGGCCGGGTACCGGCTGATAGGGGCTGCCAATATAACCTGCCTGTCGAACGAGACATGGAGTGATGCTACACCATTCTGTACAGGTGATGCATTGTATTCTCAGAATCATGGTAAAGTTAGAACTTGTTTAATTATATTGCAGCCATGCCACAGATATAGTGAAATATAGTTTATTCGTAATGTTTCTTCTTTACTTTTTCTTCTTTCTACTGTCAAATCTTAAAAGCGATTCATCTCCGTCGTTTCTGGACCGATTGACCTAAAATCTGGCACAAGGGTAGGGTGGGCCATCACCCCCATACCTTTTTGTTTCATGTTTTCATGTATATAAAATGATTTATTGGGGTTTTATGGTCATTATCAGACCAAAACGGTATATTTTGCCCCCTGTACCCTAATATTACAATGAAATGACCTAAAATTTGGTATAGATATGCATCTGATATTCGGTAAAATCATCCAAGTAAAATTTTTGGCATAAAACAGTTTAAACTGATTAATTTCAACACATTTCTGAGAGGAAATTGGTTTTCTTTCGGCCTCCGCCGTGACGTCGATGGTCGAACGTTCACTCCACGGAGCTCTACGCTTAGAAGAACGTCAGGGCCTTCTAATCCCGTATATACAGAAACACATGCATATTGTGACTATAAAGCGGCCAAATGTCCCCCTGTGCCAGGTTTAAAATTGTAGTTGCGAGGATTTGGAGTTTACGATGGGGTCATTTGGGCCGTAGCGGAAGGTAAGCGTGCCTTGAACGTTAGAGTACAAGTATTTGTCAATTGATTTACCAATATTCCGCAAAGCAATATCTATCAATTTTGGTAGATCTGACTTTGGCAAGGTCAGTTGAGATAATTGAGGAAATGTTACTTTGCCAGTTTGCGTTTAGTTTTGATACGAAAGTTTGGCAGTGGCGTGAATGCTATATGATTATTTTCAGTTTAATGGTCAGTTTAAAAGTGGTAGACGGAATTAGAGACTTAACAAACATCTTTCTCATTTGTTGTTAATTTTTAGTTTATTTGATCCCTTATACTGTTGTTTCATTTTGGTATTATTTTGTATTTGCTGTTATGTTGTTAGAATATCTCTATGTGAAGTACGTAGCTTTTATTTGCCCATCCTCTATAGTTTATAGTTTGTTTTTAACTGCTGCTGGAGGTGTGGGTCCTGTAAAGGATATAAATCATGTTACCCACACCTTGCAGAACTTTTTCTGTAAAGCGTAATAAATAATTAAATAAAAGGAAAATGAAAATGAAATATATGAATAAAACCACATCAAGTTACGTTGTTGGTTTTGGGATTTTTCAGAAAAAAATTAAGGGACAGGGCGGTAAAATTCTTTAAAAAATTACAGACGTCTCCGTTTAGGAAAGGGCTAATACAAAACAAGCCATTAAGATTTAAGTTTTTAGCTTGAAGAAAACAAACACTCCTACTACCTGCACCTGCATATATAAATTAGCATGTTCCGGTATAGACGATTTATGTCTTGATCGAGTCCAAGTCCAGAGAATCAGGTCCATGTCCGGACCTGAACCTGGTAATGATTGGCTGTGAAAACTTGTGAATGGGTGATACGGAAAACAATGACCCGCTACAAAAGCGTCTTTTTGGAGGAGTGTCTGAATCGTATTGGTGTTATCGACTCCAATGTTAAATTTTCGTATTGTAAACGGTTTGTTTTTGCTTGCCCATGATGATTTTCTTCTTCCGTAGTGGTCAGTGAATGTGGAGGCATCCTGACGACTCCCCATGGAGGACCTGTCACATCACCGAACTATCCCAGATACTATGGCAACTATGAACTCTGCGAGTGGAAGATCACTGTACAAGAAGGAGGCATCATGAATATTCGTCTTACGATCGAAATATTCATCACTGAGTACAATCATGACTTTCTAACCATCTACGACGGAGCCAGTGATCGTGCAACAGTGCTTCAACGGTACTCTTAACCCTATCTAGTCCGGGCTTCGGGCGGATTCCTGGTTCCTGGGGTGGGGGTGGGTTGGGTCTCCCCCTTGTAATTTAAAAACGGCATGGGTTACGATCACCAAATTTGCAGGAGACTATGTACTTGACCTTTCCATAATTTTTGTATCCCTATGGCATCATATGATGTAATTCTGACGTCATGATACATCTTTGTGCTAAAGCCATCTAAATAGGGAATTTTCGCTAGTGCGCTATACAGGTATTAAACAAAAGTAGACTAATAGGGGTGTGTTATTGACATTTAAGTCTGCCAATGATTTAAGGAAACGACGTCATATGTTCCCTATGTTGGATCGTCAAGCTGGAATTTTCAAAGATACTTGTTTTGTTTTTCATCTTACACCCCCCAAAGTAATAACCCAATTTTACCGTCGCTAATGACTTGGTCCTCCATATTAGATTTTAACCCATGACACCATAAAAATAGCCCTATTTTTTCTGATTATCAGGTTAACAGGTTACCAGTGGGATAGCCTAATTAACAGCCCTGTCACCAGCACATCTAACACGATGTTCCTGAGGTTTACATCTGACGGCAGTGGGAGGCGCATGGGGTTCAAGTTCTCGTACATAAGTAAGAATCTTAATTGCACTTCTTACAGTTATTATGTTATTATAAGGAGTGCTGCTATTTTTTTTTTCTTTAGACGTTTTGGATCGGATCGATTAACAAATGACGAACCTGTATCTGTGAAGAAGAAAATATTTTTTTAAACATTGTTTTAGGCCGTGCTGCAGGTCATTGCTGGGATCCTGGTGTGCCTGCCAATGGTTACAGGGATAACAACAGTAACTTTACATCAGGACAGACAGTCAGGTATAGGTGTGTGGCCGGGTACCAGCTAGAGGGGGCTGCCAATATAACCTGCCAGTACAACGTGACATGGAGTGATGCAGCCCCAATTTGTAAAGGTGATGTATTGTATTCTCAGAATCGTGGTAAAATTAGAACTTTATAAGATTCAAAACACATTAATTTTAAACAAACCAAAAAAGTAACCTCGCCGAGATAAAAACAAATCGTGATCACGGCGTATTTGTGAACTTGACGAGAATAGTTTAAAAGTCATTGCACGACAAAACCAGACAGAGGTCGGAAGACGAGGGTCAGCCAAATCAGCTAAAACCCTTCAGCTATTTTTCGTTATGGCGTTCTGAGACCCCCCTCAGAGACCTTTGAAAATCAAACAACGTATGGCTAAGAATTACTGAAATTACTAGGCTATGTTATAAATGTTGGACAATTCCTCTACTACTGCATACGGAAAAGAAGTCAAACCCATTAAATAGCTTAAGTAGAAATTGATTTAGTTTAGACGTTATTCCCTTTTGATTTATCTATGATTTCCCTTCTTTGTTTATGTGTGCCGCTACTACTTTACTCTGTATGCAATTAGCCCTTAGGCATGAATTTGCAATAAAGATTATTATTTTTAATATTATAAAATCCAATCTTTGATTTTCATATAGTAAACAGTATTTCTGCTTGCTCCTGATAATGATTTTCTTCTTCAGAAGCGCCCAATCTATGTGGGGGCATCCTGACGAGTCCACATGGAGGACCTGTCACATCACCGAACTATATTCGCAGAGAATATTTTTGCGAGTGGACGATCACTGTACCAGAAGGAAGCATCATTCGTCTCACATTCGACAGTTTCAGTTTGTTTTATTTGGACTTTCCAGAGGACTTTCTATCCATCTACGATGGAACCGATGATAGTGCAAGAGTGTTAGCCGTGTATGTATGTAGATATTGACCATTGTATGTAGTACTACGTTATTGTCTGTATGAAGTTCAAGATGGTTAGTGGCGTGCCTTAGTGCACGTCACGAACGTCT
Source organism: Branchiostoma floridae (assembly GCF_000003815.2). Classification (NCBI taxonomy): domain Eukaryota; kingdom Metazoa; phylum Chordata; class Leptocardii; order Amphioxiformes; family Branchiostomatidae; genus Branchiostoma; species Branchiostoma floridae. The sequence goes on from NC_049995.1 coordinate 6,067,291, forward strand.
CTCAAGTCTCTCTCCAACCAAAACGGTACAATTAAGCAACTCTCTAAGCGTTATTGTGCAACTGTGGTTTTCGTTGATGATAAATCAATGTGGCAAATCCAACATGCCGGGCTAAAAGATACAATTTGTTCAGGTGAGAAAAATATAAGAGACATAAAACCAGCACGTATTTTAATTGTTAGTGTTCCGAGCCTTGATTTTCTACTCCATGAATAGTCTGAATACGGAAGTTTTACAGTGCAACCAAGGATTTGTTGATGACTAATCAGTGTGGAGAATTTAACTTTTAAGTTTTACAGGTACAATTTGTTCTGGATAAGACGAAGAAAACAGTCATAAATTCACGATTGTTTGTGCATCGATTTTTTTTTCATAATTTCCAGGTTAACAGGTGATGAGTCAGTCAGCCCTATCACCAGCACAACTAACGCGATGTTCCTGAGGTTTACATCTTACAGCTATAGCAGCCATCAGTTCCAGGGGTTCAACTTCTCTTACACAAGTAAGGCTTTTGTTGCACTTCTCAGCCTAGTTATGTTACTATATGGTGTGCTGCTTTTTTGGCGACGTCTCAGGGGCGGAGACATTCTTTATAGTACTACGATCGCTTTGAAAATACTTTAACCCTAGCCCAATTCAGACGGGGGGGGGGGCTTTTGAGGCCCACGCCAACTTTCGTGTCGTATGTCAGAACGGCTTACGCTAAAGCTACCAAATTTCTTGAGTTTTCGGAAAATAATGTTAGCAACAATTTCAAAGACTTTTTTTTCAAATACATTTTTTCGTGTTGCCATGGCAACCGTTTGTTTACAGGCATTTTTAACAAAAATCGCTTATTTTGGTTTTAACAACGTTTTTTTCACGTTTATTTGCTATATTACTGCTTTTTTTCATACAAAAAATCTGACGTTATCTAAAATATCTTTGATAATCATATGTGTATAAATTATGCTACATTGATGACTTTGTTAACCAAAACCAAAATGGCGGACCAAATGACCAGATCAAAATAACTTATTTTCACTTAGAATTTTAATGAATGTCTATTTCCATTGTTTTCTGTGATTTTTTGCTGCAAAAAAAGTATTTTTGAAAATTCGAGGTTGTGGATACGATATGGCGGAGGCCAGCTGGTATCATCGATGTACTATGTACACGACGTCATTTTTCGACGTTCCTTTGATGTCATTGACGTTGTTATTGGAAACAAAGGTTGTAACAAACATGACCATTCTATTGTCTGCGTTTGTTGTTACATTTTTGTAGCATACCTTGAAGTTTTCTAAGAATACCCTTATTTCGTTGGTTCATTCCATTAAAACAAAATAACGACGTCATAATTACGTAATATTACGTTAGAATAACGTCAACATTTTTTGAATTGTTAGATATTATGTCTATATCATGGTGGTTTTGCGATAAGTCGTTCAAGAGTTAGAGAACTTGAAAGTGGAGGGCCTCAAAACCCACTGAAAACCAACAAACCAGGAACTCTGACGGCACGCTGCTCATGTTGCGTTTGCGTTTGCCATTTCTCTGGGGCTAGAACTAACCCTTGTTTACCGGCCTTCCACGCGTCTTTCCCGGACATGGTCGATAGAACCGCCGCACAGCCACCAGCGGCTTCCCCTTGTAACGCCCGACGGTAGCGAAGACGTCTCCGCCGACTTCAACTCTATCGATCTCGTTGATAACCTGAACCTCCGATGTCGGGGGTCGGTGAACGGTCGGTGCTGGGTTGTTTTCACGGGCAAATAGGCAGGTGCGTCAGCAGTTGGTGGCGTCCGGGGTCCGTCTTGACGGGGTGATGTCTGCGTCGCTGCGTCCGCCTGTGGGGGAGTGTAAAGCCCAGTGTACGCTGATAGTGTCCTCCAATATACGAAATACAGTATATTTGTCCCCAAACTTTATTAACCTGTGGTTTAGGGAATTTTCCACCAGTCTGCTCAAAAATCGAAGATATTTTGTTCTCTGCCCAAATTTAGTTATCACACGTGTACTTATTATAACCCAGGTGAAATCAAAGATATTTGTTACTTTCCTTAGAATGAAAGGCCAAGAGGTATCAATGGCCGAAATATGAGAATAAGCTATGATGCTTTCAATGAAAAAGAATCCTGCAGTTTTAAGGAAAATTCCTACCGAAGGTAGGCTCAGTACATTTTTTTCTTTTTCTAATTATGTTGTACATATATAATTTTTCAGGCAGTGTTGCAGGTCATTGCTGGGATCCTGGTGTACCGACCAATGGGAACAGAGATAACAACAGCAACTTTACATCAGGACAGACAGTCAGGTACACCTGTATGACAGGGTACCAGCTGTGGGGGACTGCCAATCTAATCTGCCTGTCAAACGGGACATGGAGTGATGCTACACCATATTGTCGAGGTGAGTTAAAGATTATCAACATTAGGGTATAACGTCTTGCTTACTTGTGCTTACATGTATACACCAGGAATATTTCTAGGTTATTAGAAGGCTTCAGACAGGTTCCTTTTTGCCTTCGCCAAGATTCATAGGGTGATGCTATCCCATTCTGTATAGGTGATATATCATTTTCTAAGAACTATGGTTAAGTCAGCACTAATTACTTCTAAAAATAGTTTCATAAGTTTGGTAAATTATACGATGTTGGATGATTATTTTACACAACCAATTGTACTCACTTTTTTCTTACGTTTCGTTGTCTATCAGACACCATCCTCAGAGCTTTTGAATAAAGTTTTGCTTCTCGCCGATCCATTTTGCCGATATAGGGTGCTACATATAGCGGCGAAAGCAAAACCTCAATCAGAAGCTCTGAGGACGCTGTCTGATATGTAGATACCGAAACGTAGGCAAAACGTAGGTACAATTGCTTGTGTAAACATATCCTCCTATCTACTGTCTAATTACTGTTAACTTTACATTTATATTCGTTGCAAACATATTTCTTTTACAAATACACAGAAAAGCACAGGTAGCAACATGGTTATCCGTCAAACAACCGTATGGGGTCAAACTGACCCCAAGCGTATATCAATGTGTGCTATTGTGCCATTTTTGGTCGAAAACAAATTCCTCTCATGAGTTTGTTCGTATATATGTCTTATAACTTCTCATACGTTTTTATCGAGATTGGTTCATTTTGTATCCTAGAAAGTTTATGCATGGTCAAATTGACCCCAACGAGATGTGCATCTTTTTAAAACAAACTGTTAAGACCCACACCTAATCTAAATTTTGTGCCATTATCATGATGTATGGCGAAATTATGACGTCATCTAGCTAATGTGGGCCGCCATCTTGGATTTTGACTGATGACGTCATTAAATTTGAAAAAAATTATGAATATTGAATCATCAAATTTAAGTTGAATTTCATAAGATGTTATATGCAAGTGTTGTTTGCCAAGAAACCCGTAAAACTTTATTGTTTCAACCTAAATTAGCAAATTTTGTAAATGATATACTTACTTACTTAAATGATATGCCTGTCCGAATTCCGTTACTATGGCAACATCAAAAATGGCAAACTTATTTTATTCACTGTCCACGGTCTGATTGCGATTAGTGAAAAATGTGGTCCTTGTGATCTTTTGCATAAATTATGATAATGACTTGGAATAATTCAAACCTAATCATGTCAAAAAGTCTCATATAGATTATTGAAACTGTACATTTGTACAAATTCCAAAAGAGTCACCAATAGAAATGTATTTGAACAAAACATTATGGGGTCAGTTTTGACCTCACATGGTGTTAATAGGCGATACTCAAAGCATTGATATACAGAGGAATCATTTGACTCTCGCTGGCGTTTTAAAATCTAATCTTTAATCCTCCTTTTTTTACCTGTCTGAACCACCATGCATCAACAAATGATGCAATCGTCCGGTTGATAGTTCATTTCCTGCTTGCTTCCGGTAATGGTTTTCTTCTTTGTAGAATGCAAATACGACCTGACGGCTCCCTTTGGAGGTCCTGTGACGTCATTAAATTACCCCAGTAACTATGGCAACAATGAGGACTGCGAGTGGTCAATCACTGTACCAGAAGGAAGCATCATTCGTCTCACGTTCGACAGTTTCAACACTGTGAGCGGTTTTGACTTTCTATGGATCCTTGATGGACCCGATGAAAGTGCAAGAGTGCTAGCCGTGTACGTAAATATTGACCATTGTATATAAGTTATTGTCTGTATGAAGTCCAAGAAGGTTAGTGGTCCTAGGGCACTAATGAATTTTTAGTCTCTCAAGTCTCTCGTCAACTAGAACGGTGCAATCAAGTCACTCTCTGAGCGTTATGGTTCAACTGTGGTTTCATTGATGATAAATCAATGTTGCAAATCAAACATGCCGGGCTAAAAGATAGAATTTGTTCTGGTGAGAAATATATAAGAGGCACGAAGTCAGCAAAATTACGTATTATAATTATTTGTGTTCCGAGTGTTGATTTTCTACTCCATGAATAGTTTTACAGTGCAACTAAGGATTTCGTGATGACTGATCAGTGTGTAGAATTCAACACAACACACAAGTTTTACAATTTGTTCAGCATAAGACTAAGAAAACATGAATAGAGCTCGGCGACCTCATACCTCTATGAAATATTTAGAGCTTTTGTAAATTTTATGCAAATGACTTGCACGTTTACATGAATTAAGGAATGTGAAGTTCATCATTGACTAACATACACATGTCACAAGTATAAAATTCCTATCATTTATCATTAACTGATTAAGCGGTTTGGTAATTTTTGCATATATTATCTAAATAAGTTCCTTATCAGTATATTATACTATAATAGCATGAGTATTATTATGAACATCTTTGCCTAAGCTACCCGCATGCCTAAAATGATGTCAATCCGTCATTTCTTTCTGCAATTATCCTTTTTGGAATGTCTTGTTGACAAAAATGCTTCTTTCTTTTTCTTTTTTTTTTTCTTTCTCCTGTCGCGATCTTTAAAGTAATTACTCTCCGTCGTTCCTGTACTGAATAACCCGAACTTTTGCACAAGGGTACAGTAGGTCAATACCCGGACCCGCTTTTTTTCTGTTTTTTGATAGATACCTTTACAATGATTTTATATGTTTTAGGTCATTTCCGGGCCATAACTATATTCTTGCCTCAAGTGCCCTGATATTATGTCTTATATTTTCTTGAAGTAAAACGGTGCCTTATTTTTAAAAGTGTGAAACACTAGCATACTGTGTGCGTGTTGTTATCAAGAAACAAAATTTTGATTACCGTACAGTACTACTAATAGTATAGTAGCACCGTAGTTCCGGGTATTCTCACATTGGATTTATTTTTTCAAGTTCAATTTTGGAACAGTCCATTTTTGCATAAAGGGGAGAGCGGAGTAAAAATAGCTGAATTTGCTCTTAGGCAAATACAGGCCTTCTAGTTGAATTTCACGATTGTTTGTGCAACGATTATTTTTAATGATGTCCAGGTTAACAGGTGATGAGTCAGTCAGCCCTATCACAAGCACATCTAACGTGATGTTCCTGAGGTTTGAAGCTCAAGGCAGAGCAAAGGGATTCAGCTTCTCTTACACAAGTAAGGCTTTTGATTGCACTTCTCAACCTTGTTATGTTATTCTATTGTTATTCCAGAAATTGAGCTTTATGTAAAAATAATTAGATTACATCACATTTTTTTCACATTTCCTCTAAACGTTCTTGAAGAATCACATTTTGAAATGTGAAAACATGTTACCTAATGTGACATTGGCTGTGCAGCCATTATGTGAAATTATGTGACTGTCGATACACGTCTTGACCGGCTATACTAATGTGATTTTTATGTGAAAAGAGCTTTTGATGAAAATGTGAAATGATGTTAAATTGAATCACATACTATGAAATGTGACCTCTTGTTAAACTTATGTGAAATGTGGTCAGCTACGAAATGTGAAAAAAATGTGAAGACAACTGGCATGCTGAGAAATGTCAATTTTATGTGATGTTAACAAAATTGCAAGATGTGAAAAAATGTGACAACATATCACATTTTTCTATATGTGAAACTAATGTGATTTCCACTTATATAAGCTATGAAGTAATTTGATTTGGCAGACTATGTAAATGTAAGTGTGCTTAAGTTTATGTATAAAGCCTATATTTGATAACATTTGCCTGCAGGCAACAAGACGACCGACGAATACAAAACAAAAGGTGTGGAACCCCCCACCCCTCCCCTCACGTGCGACTGCTAGTCGTATGTCGCTGATTATCTAATTTACAAGTGAAAGCACCGAATTTCACGACTGTTCACATATGGTCGACTTTTATGTATCGCGCCCAGCTCGTCCTTTATGTACCACCAAAGAGTTTAAAAGATCAAGGAGTTACTGATCTACTAATTGAAACTTATCGACCCAGTTTGTAAAAAAGATGAACTCCAAGGTGTATGGTTACATTGTAACTATAACAGCATCTGTTGAACTCCATACTTCATGAACTTCATAAAGTTGTGCCTGGATATTTGAGTTGTGCTTATTATTTCTGGGTGAGGCCGAGAACTTATTGATCACCCCTCGTACACATGCCTTGACTTCCTCCTTCTTGTGACTATTGTTGTTGTACAAGTCGTCATGTAGAGATGAAAGAAATAATATAGAACAGATTAAATTAGGTATAGGTAATATTGACGGACCCTGATACGCCAAAACGTAGTTACTGAATATGCAACTGAATATAGTTTTGGAAACGGTCAGGCATTTTTTTAAACTGCTATCCAGCAGTTTTGGTCACTGACACTGAAGAGATCTGGTTGGAGAAGGTTTATACATCCTAGCTGTGAACTGATATGTAAAAGAGATCAAGTTGAAGAACAGGTTTATCCTACATATGAATCAATATGCAAAAACGGGTGGAAAGCAATTTTTCTTGATTTTCAAGGCCAAAAAGCTACAAAGGCGAGACAAAGGTACGACAAGTTAACCCTATCCAAGTCTGGATAGGGTTAACTTGGGGTGGGCTAAAAGTGCCTGCGCCAACTTTGACATTGTATAGCTCCCAAACGGCTTGTGGTAGAACAACCAAACTTAATGACTTTTCCTGGAATATTGTTGTTATTGGCACCAATTTACAACAAGTATAATAACTTTATAATTTTTGTCTTGCCATGACAACTGGTTCTGAAATTCATATTTTCAAAAAATCACAATTTTTTTGTTTAAACAACGGGATTTTAAGATTTTCTTGTTAAAGTACTCGGTAAACTGCTAATGTGATGACGTTATTTGTCAAAATCCAAGGTGGCCGACAATATCATGATAAAAGGTATATAACCATCTTATTTTCACTCGGATTTTATTACTACTTACGGAAAACAATCCTATGAACGTTTTTATTCCGTTTTCATGAAATTTTAACAATAGAGGTTGTACTAATAGCTCCATGGAGCCAGGTCCATGGAGCCAGCTCTATAGAGCTATTAGTACAACCCTGCGCCCTACCTACCAGCTCCAGCTGGCTCCATGGAGCTGGCTCCATGGAGCTATTAGTACAACCCCTTCTCAATTTTAAGACATCTTAAGACATAAAGAAAGACGCAAGCCAGATGCCGGCGTCGGGTGACTATGTTAAAGCCACATCAGCGGTCGTCTCAGACGGCAATGGAAGATCTTTCAGCCGTCCGGCGTTCAATATAAAAACTGACAGGACGGCCCGGACGCTCATGATGCGTCTGCAGCCGTTTGAATTTCTGCCGGCTGTTGACGCGTTCAGTCGCTTTCAAACGAGCTCAAACGCTAATAGACAATCATAGCCTGTAAATACGAAATCGTATAAAATTATTCCGACGCCGTCTATGACCATCTATTAGCGTTTGAGCCCGTTTGAAAGCTTCTGAACACATCAATTGCCGTCAGTAACGGCCGCGGACGCATCGTGAGCGTCCGGACCGTCCTGTCAGTTTTTATGTTGAACGCCGGACGACTGAAAGGCCTTCCGTTGCCCTCTAAGACGGCCACTGATGGGGCTATAGTCACCCGACGCTGGCAGCCGGCTTGCGTCTTTCCTTATTCCCCACGGGAAACATGACGTTTCTAACTTCTGCACATGCGCCAATTTCTGCGGGTGAATTCAAATTTCAGACCGTAACGTCTAGAAGTAGCAGATGATATTTCTACGACATTGAGCGGAGGTTGGGGTTACGGTGATGACTATTCGTTATTTATACTTAGAAAAAAGAATGTACAAAAGTTACTTGCCGTACGCCATCAAGGGGGATAAAGTATTCTACTAACTTGAAGCAACAAACGTTGGGCAAAAGAAATCACAGGTGTTCCTGAGGTTTACATCTGACAGCACTGAGACGCGTCAGGGGTTCAGCTTCTCTTACATTAGTAGATTGATTTATTGTACTTATCACAGTATATTTTGCTTTATTTGTGAAGTGTTTAATATGAGCTGCTAGATGAGCTACTTTTGATTTTCCCGTCAAGGTGATAAACCAGTAACTCTAGATGTTATTTTTAACTGTATTTTAGGCCGTGCTGCAGGTCATTGCTGGGATCCTGGTGTGCCGGCCAATGGGAACAGAGATATCAACAGTAACTTTACATCAGGACAGACAGTCAGGTACACCTGTATGGACGGGTATCAGCTGTGGGGGACAGGAAATATAACCTGCCGGTCAAATTTGACATGGAGTGATCTTGCACCAGATTGTGAAGGTGAGATGAAGATTCACTGCACGAAATGACCTGAAATCCTAGTGAATATGTATAGGTATTTCTCCGTATTTTTGGCGAATGCAGAGGAATCTGATAACGGATTCGTAATCCGAACATCGGAAACGGTTATGTGGAAACTGAAAACGACGAATATCCGACAATACGTAGTTGCGACAAATACGGAACCGTATTTTTTCTGTATTTCTGTGAATCCGTAACGGATCCGAGCATCGGATTCCGTTATTCGGAACTTCAAATCCGACTAGATCCGAAAACAAGGATTTTCGACATATTCGGAGCCGTATTTACCTCCATTGAATGTCATGGAGTTTATATTTTTACCCTGCGTTTGTCTGTGTGTCAACAAGATAACTCAAGAATGGATGGGTGGCTTGGTTTCATACTTAGTTTGTTGGTAGTGTGTGGTGAAAGCTGAATATGATTATATTTCGGGCCCCCTAGCGGCTTTCTTTGGTACTGTAGCGCAACTTCGGCTTTGCTATCTCGTATTCTGACCAAGCAAAGGTCATGAGTTTTAAGTGTTAGATAGCTCTTGAGCTCAGGAATAAGTGACAAAAGTTTGGGCCAACTAGCAACTAGTTTTGAGATATCAAAAAATAGAGAAAGTCTATAATTTTTCGTGTTGCCATGACAACGGGTTTCCAAAAGGCAAATTTAACAAAAATCACTCTTTTTGGTTTAAACAATGTGGTTTTAAGATTTTCGTGTTAAACTAAACTTCTTTTTATATATCTTTAATATCTAACACATTGTAGCTAAACACTTGAAATTAAATATTCATAAATTATGCTTAAGAGGTGACGTAATTGGTAAAAATCCAAGATGGCCGACAATCTCATGATGAAAAGTATACCTAGCTTATTTTCACTCGAATTTCATCACTACATGGTATTTTCTTACAGAAAACATTAATGTGAACGTTTTTATACATTTCCGTGGGGTTTTAGCAGTATAATGTTGAAAAAAATGCATCTTAAGACATTTATGGTTGATAATCCAAGTCGGCAGATAGCTAAACTACAGATGACGTCTTTTTATGACGTCATTTTACCTCATTTTGAGTCTTATAACGCTTAAATAATTATTTTGCATAAAACATTTTTTATTGGTAACTTTTTGTCTGAAATATTAAGGTATTTTGGGAATTCCCCGTTTAAGCAAGAAAATTAAATAATGACGTCATAATGACGTCATATTATGTCATATTGATATAAAAATGTCGGAAATTATAAAAGTTGTCAAGCATATCACTCCATACAAATTTGGTGACCATACAGAACAGCAACCCCCACCCCCAGTCCAGAGAATGCAAAAAAAAAAAAAAAACAGTATGGATAGGGTTAAGATTCAAGCATATTTTTAAAATCGCCTATGGCATCACTGACAATCTTCGGGTATTGTCACTTAACGTAAAGTCAAGAATTTGCACCAAGATAATGCTTAATAAAGGAAATATCTTTAGATTCAAGCAGAATCCGTCTTGTCGGTGGTTCCGGCCCAAACGAAGGACGTTTGGAAGTTCGGCCGGTCGACAGTAGGATATGGGGGAGAGTTTGTCGACACTTCTTCGACGTAAAGGATGCAGACGTGGTTTGCAGGATGTTGGGCTATCTTAGGGCCATTCGAAGTGATCACCGAGGTACGTGTATATAAGGCCGACGTTACCTCTTCCCAAAGAGGCCAGCCGGGCACTTTTTAGGAAAGAAAAGTACGATTCGAAAGACAAAAAAAATACACTGAACCCAAACACTAGACCAAAATACTTTGACTTGCCTAGTGTATATTTATTGGCATAAGCATTTTGTTTCCGCAAACAGCCCGGCTGGGGCAAGGATAGGCAATGTGACGTTTAGGGTTAATCTATGTTGTCTCAGTTTCTTTGAATATTGATATTTCAAAACACATTAAGTATTTGTTCTTTTAAGCGACAAAATTGTCGTCAATATATTACAATAGATTTTCCGCAAGGAACAACACGTACAGGACCTATCTACATGGATGATCTGCGATGTGATGGGACGGAGAGTAGCCTGTTTAACTGCTCGTACTCGGGATGGGGGATTCATGACTGTCATGATTGGGACAGTATCGGCATTGTCTGTGGTACGTAGACAGAATATTTTTGTCATTTTTGTATTGATCGTAAGATTGAATGAAATAAAATGAAATATGTAATTCGGGCCACATGTCTTCACTTGGCTACTTGAGGTTGGTTTAAAATAGACTGCAAAATTAATAGCTGATTTGCCCCTGTATTTCAATTGAAATTAAGTTACTACACAAATATTTTCAGAAGCAATTGATATCATTAATATGATACTAGATCCCAGCAGAATCCGTCTTGTCGGAGGTTCCACCCAAAACGAAGGACGTGTGGAAGTCCGGCCGGCCGACAGTTTCACCTGGGGCACAGTTTGTCAGGACCAGTTTGACATGAGGGATGCAGACGTTGTCTGTAGAATGCTGGGCTATCCAAGTGCCCAGCAAATTATTAGTGATGCCTACTCTCACCAGGGTAAGATGCACCTTTTCGCTCGTTAAATCTAATTTTACTCTTACTATGCACATGGCGTGATAATCATTTTTGTTAATCGATTGATTAATAATGAAAAAAAATTACGACCCAGGAACAGGACCTATCTACATGGATGACGTACTATGTGATGGGAACGAGAGTAGTCTGTTTGAATGCTCGTACCCAGGATGGGAGATTCACGATTGTGACCATGATCAAGACGCAGGCGTGGTTTGCAGTACAAGTACGTATATTTAACTTGATGAATGGATAAATATATAATTATGTCTTAAGTCATGTTAAACATTGATGAAAACAGCTTACAGACTAGAAAGTAACTGAACGTGTGCTGCACAATCTTGTCTGAATGTTGACTGAAATATGCCTAGTTGGTTGATTTAGAAATGGTGTTCAGTGGCCCAAAAATCAGATACCCTATTTAAATTGGTTCTACATTTGACCTAAAATCTAAATCTTTTACATGATATATATAATGACTGAAAAATCAGACTTTCTGTCTTAGAGATTTTTAAAGTTGTTCTTCAAACTATTTCTACGGCCAAAATAAGGTCGAAAAATCAATTTTTCACTCATAATTTGAGTCCTGAAAGAGTTGATTTGCACGCGTTTGGCAAGTGATCTAAATACCATGTTTGACCGTATGTCGAGTCGCACTGATAGGGACATGGGGTAATTGATAACGCCGTAAACAAGTGTTGTAATATCCAAGGTCACCGATAATGACGCCAGCAGCTTCGTTAAATGTCACATGTCTCAAACAAAACGGCAGCGCAACTATGCTACCCAGATAACGGTTTATATTTGTGGAAATGTTTGTTTTTCTGCTGACGCAAGGCAACCAGGAAAATCATGGCGTTTTCTGCGTGTTTACTGTATCAACCTGCTGGTGACCGCGGGTAACCCCAAATAGAACGCCCGTTCTGTTCGATGCGCGCGCGATCACGTCAGATCGAACCCGATTTGTGTTCTAAAACCCCAAATAGAAGTCTGGAAATTTTGAGGCCAAATTTGACCATCGTGCAGATACGCCGCCTTATCTGTCAGGATTCGACAAAACTCGTATCCGAGACGTATACGGAACCGGAATTGGTCGGGATTGCGGTACATCGTCGTATTCGAGTAAGAATCATGGATTTGTCCGGATTCCCTCGGAAACGTTTTGTATTTGCCATGTCGCACGATTTTGGACTCGTCGTATTCATTAGGATTCCAGATCATTTTGTGCAGGGCCTGTTTTAAACGCTCCATATAAATGTTACAGGCTGTTGGGGAAACAGGGGAGTCAGTTCCTTGGATTCTTTTTAAATTTACCATTGTATAAAATATATGCAATCTATGCAAACCTTCAAAAGATCCCTGACATGAATTAAATAATTTCGTGTTGAATGAAAGTGAAAAACTTCAAATGGATAATACCAACACAAATAAGCTTTCATGCTAATGCACCTTGATACATGTATTTGTATGGGGTATTGCTTACTTTATTGGAACGTTAACCCAAGATCACATGATGCAGTGAGCACGAATCTAATTTTTTTTAAATATATATTTAGATAAAATATTTGTTGATTTGAACTGATTTTGCAGATTCCAGCAGAATTCGTCTTGTTGGTCGTTCAGGCCCAAACGAAGGACGTGTGGAAGTCCGACCGGCCGACAGTTTCAGATGGGGAACAATTTGTGAAGACGATTTTGACATAAGGGATGCAGACGTTGCTTGCAGAATGATGGGCTATATCAGGGCCATTGAAATGTTTGGTAAGGAAGCAAATGAAGGTAGGATTTAACTTCAATTGTCTCCATTTTCTTTGCACAAGGAGTATTCTCAAACACATCAATAAATATCAGGGCACATTGAAAACCGCCCTAGAGGCGATATGTTGTCCCTGACTGAATAAATAATTGAAATGAAATATTGTTACTAATTAACATTCTTGTAAACACTCCAGAAACACGTTTTATAGATCCAGGAACAGGGCCAATCTACATGGATGACCTAGAATGTGATGGGACCGAGAGTAGCCTGTTCAACTGCTCGTATTCAGGATGGTGGATTAACGACAACTGCATGCATTGGGATGATGTCGGAGTTGTCTGCGGTACACGGATGGCATATTTGTGGATTTTACTCTCGATCATAAAATTCAATGAAACAAAACAACCAATTATCGAAAGCTCACGGCACACGCCTGCCCTAAGTTACAGTAGATTGATTTTAATCGACAGCAAACATTAAAGTTCAATTTTGTGCTGAATTTGACGTCGATTAAAGCACCTTCTTACAACATGCTGAGTTTAGAAAATGCACTACAAATAACTTAATGATATTATTAGATCCCATCAGAGTCCGTCTTGTCGGAGGTTCCGCCCAAAACGAAGGACGTGTGGAGGTCCGGCCGGACGACAGTTTCACCTGGGGCACAGTTTGTCAGGACCATTTTGACATGAGGGATGCAGACGTTGTCTGTAGAATGCTTGGGTACCCAAATGCCCAAAATATTCGTAATGGTGCTTACTTTTGGCAAGGTAAGATGTAGCTTTTATTGTTTAATCCTTACGTTCAGTTCTTAGATATCTTGTTTATCGCTTGTTGGTGACTTACTAATAGACACATCCCTGATAAAGGATCAGGCCCAATCTACATGGATGACCTACAATGTGATGGGAACGAGAGTAGCCTGTTTAACTGCTCGTACCCAGGATGGGGGATTCACGACTGTGATCATGACCAGGATGTAGGCGTGGTCTGTCTTACAAGTACGTTCATTTATATTGACACTGTCATTTCTGCGTTAATGTTGAAACTTCACGAATAATCATTGTAAGGAACTGATAAACCCTGCCAGTTGCTATAGACTATCACTTACAAACTTTAAGGCTTGAAGTATTACATTTTTAAGGACGGCTTATCTATTAAGAATCGTGTACTTATATAATATGTAATTATACACTTATGTGTAGTTAATGTAGCATTCTATAAGCAGAGCTTACAGTACGGGAGGGAGGAGAGTAGTTGCCAGGGATTCTTACGGCTGCCTCATTTCACATCTGGCACAAAACGGAACACACCAAGCCTTTTAAATGTAATTCCACTGACACATTACACATAACTAGTTTAAACCTATCTGGTTCGTCAGTCACAGACCATCGTGTGCATGAAATGTACTTGCATGTCTGTTTTTTTTTTTTTCTTCTCCTCGCCCTTTTGTTCTCACCATAGCTGGCCGAGTAATTCTAAAACTTCCGTGTGCATATCTAACCCTATTCAGACCGGACTTTTTGGTCAATCTGGGACGGGGGTACTTTTGAAGCCCACCCAGTCTAAGTCCACACCTAAACGACTACTCATATGACCACAAAATTTTCAGAGAATGATGTAGTCATAAAATATGAGTATAATAAGAAACTTGACGTCCTTATGAAGTAATTCTTTATTAAGTGTACTATATTCGCTGAAACCGTGAAAAAAATGGTATTCCTAGAAAACTTCAATACAACAAAATGTAACAGCAAGACTAATGTAGATAACAGAATAAAAATGTCTGCTTCTGTAATAAAACAATAAATGACTTCAAAATGGCGTCATACAATAACGTTATGCATGTTTGTCATACATGTTTGAAATACTTGTTGGGTCCGCCATCTTGGGTCCAACAACTTTTTTGAATAACATAATAGTACATTTTTTGCTGACAATATAGGTAAATTTGCATTTACAATTTCGTTTAAAAGAAATTTGTCCATCAGTATTTGGTACCAGTTTTACCATTTGGTACCAGTTTTACTAGTTTTCGTTCCTAGACCGAATGACCTGGAATTCGGCACAGGTGCAGTGTTGGCCAATACCCTCGGAAGTTTTGTTTTTCATTCTTTTTGTATTTGCCTCTAAAATGACTTACGGATTGAGGTTTTCGGGTCATTTTTGTGACCAAAAAAATACACTTTTGTCTCCCGTACCCTGGCTTGGCTACAACTTGCGCTCACTTCTCACGTACGTGTGAGGCGGCTATAATGTGTTGGAGGTGTCAGGTTAATGGGGCTTTTATAGTTCCCTGTACCTGCAAAGGTTAGGTTTGAATTTGACAATACAAGATAAAATGCAAAAATATAAAGCCCGGTAAAACGACTAAAAAACGAAGAAAACAGCTGGAGCCTAAAACCTCTGTTTGGAGAGAGAGTAGGAACAAGCGACTACAGCGTCTTTTCAGAAGATGCGGCGTAAGTATAAACAGTTGGATTGACGTTGTCCTTTTCCACATACTCTAGGCTAAACGTTTCATTTAAACGTTTTTTTTTTTAATGAAACAACACTGCACAAGATGACGTGGAATCCTGGTGAATACGTTCAGCTTTTTCTCCGTATTTTTGGCGAATACAGGCGAATCCGATTACGGATTCGTAACAAATCCGAACATCGGAAACGGTTATCCTGAAACTGAAAATGACAATTATCCGAAAATACGGGCTTGCGACAAATACTTAACCGTATTTTTTCTGTATTTTTTTGTGAATCCGTAACTAATCCAAACATCGGAAATCGTTATTCGGAACCTATATTCCAACAATATACGATAACAAGGATTTTCGCCACGAATTGTGTCAGTTTTAACTGATGTGTTCGAAAATTCGTACTTTCCCAGAACTATCGTTGAGTGGAATTTGTTATCACCAAATACAGTAGGGGTATCTTCTCTGGTTAGTTTTAAAGAACGATTGCAATTAGATGTGCAAACGTTAGGTATGACGGGTCGTTCGGTGTAATACAACCAGCTGCTGCCGCGCCGCGTGCCTGCGAAGGTAGTGTGTTACGCCGAATGGCGGTTATACCGGCTATATAGATACAGATACAGTGGTAACGAGACTTGAATACACGCTACTGCTTCTAGCTAATTATATCTAAAAACTGTGGGACCCTTGTGGTATACTAAATACCTGTGAAATTTTGCAAGTTATAAAGCAAGTTACAGCTGATCTAATACAATGGTGCATTTTCTTGGAATTGGCCGATGATGTCATCAAATTAGCCTAATTTATGCATTGTCTGTTATTAAAAATAAACCACATATTATTCTACGGATGTAACAAAATTGCAGTAATGTAGCAAGCCAACCTGAAAATGCGAAAATTGGAACCAAATTGCGCGAAACCAACAATTTTCGTAAAAAAATGCAATCAAATGGTTGCCATGGCCTTACAAGAAATGGAAAACTTTCCAAACAACACAAAAAAAACTTAGAAAAAAATGTTGTCATTCATTTTTTTAACAGTCACTACATTTTGTGGCACTAGCGTAAGCTGTTCGAGCATTAGGCGACATGAAATTTTGCGCAGGCTTGAAAAGCCCCCACCCGGTCTGAAAAGGGTTAAGTAACATTGATTGCCAGCTCAATAGTAATAGTCAGTGCAAATTATTTCGCAAATTATTTCGCTATCATAATAGTTCCAGCTTTTGAGTTCAGAGTGGGTGGTAATCAATACTAAAAATGTCATATTTAGTCGTTGATCACTTAAAAAGGCAATTTGTTAATAGATTCCAGTAGAATCCGTCTTGTTGGTGGTTCCGGCCTAAACGAAGGACGTGTGGAAGTCCGGCCGGCCGACAGTTTCAGATGGGGAACTGTCTGCAGTGACCATTTCGACTTGAAGGATGCGGAAGTTGTTTGCAGAATGCTGGGCTATCCCAATGCTGATTTAGTTCTTCAAACAACGTATTTAGGCCGAGGTAAATCCTGTGTGTCACGCAACACTTTCACAACAAATAAAAGTTTTGATGATGCATGACAACATATCAGTGTCTTTTAAGTGTCATTGCTGAGCTTAATTTGCATTTTTTTTTAGAAATAGGACCAATCTACATGGATGACCTAGAATGTGATGGGACCGAGAATAGCCTGTTTAACTGCTCATATTCAGGATGGCGGATTCATGACTGCTCCCATCGGGATGATGTCGGCGTTGTCTGCGGTACATGGACAGAATAGTTGTTTATATAGCTATGTAATCCCTGCATGGTTAATTTACGGTTGGCTGAAAAAAATCTTCGACCTGACAGGAAGAGAAATTTTGAAATCGTTCCGCAATCGATTTGAGATAAGAAAAGAAGATAAGAGAGATAATAGAATATTGGGTTAAACACATGATAGGGCAAAACACTATGGCCTTTTTCACCTTTTAGGTTAATTGTTGACACTTATGGAAACACAGTTACATGCTCTCAAGGAAATGCATAATTTATAGATTACAGCACGATCCGCCTAACCGGGGGTTTCAGCCGAAACGAAGGACGCGTGGAAGTCCGGCCGGACGACAGTTTCACCTGGGGCACAGTTTGTCAGGACCATTTTGACTTGAGGGATGCAGACGTTGTCTGTAAGATGCTGGGCTACACACGCGCCCAAAAAGTTCGTAACGATGTCTATTTTGGGCAAGGTAAGGATTAACCAAAACCATAGCCAATCTGTAGGTGTTGGGTGACCTTCCTGATTGGCACCCACAGGCAGGGGTGAAGGCTGGGCTAGCTCAGTAGCCCAGGGCTGGCTTGCACCTGCGCTGTCAACCAGACATGTCCCAGCAGCAGAAGTTAAGAAGAGACAGTTTGTCAAAAATCTTAAAATGAAAATGCTCAATGCACTTCCAAAGTTGCTAAGTGGCCATCTGTATTGACATTTCTCTCTTTTTCTCAGTTACATATGTAACAAGTTTGAAAGTCATTTTATGGAATGCAATGTATTTACAAACTCTCCTCATTAATTATACAGATTAGCTTTTAATTTGCATAGTTATTATCTCATTATGTAGATCTTCACTACATATTGACAAGTTTGATAGCCCTATCATGGAAAGCAATGGATGTATAAACTTTCCTCATTAATTATGTAAGTCATCACTTATTCTATCTACATACAAAAAATCTGGACAATCCGTCAACATGCCCTCGAGTTGTTCTCGTCCAAAGTTTAAAGGAAACCGGCACCTGTAGTTAAAAAAAAAAACACACTAGGAGGCCCAAACTTACAGCACTTACTCTCTTCCCCAAGAGCTATATGGCTCGTTCTCATTTAAATGTCGAAATGCTGACTTTACGCGCCTTGATATGGAGCAAATTATAGACAACATCACTGGTTCCTTTATTTTTCCACAACCCCTGCAATGTTTTACAAAAGATGCACAACAACATTCGTATAGGTTAATGGGTTTAAAGATTATCATAGCCACGGGTGGGATTTCACACCCTAAAAAATGGCTGTCGCCTGAGAAGAAACGAAGAATTCAAATAGTAGCCAAAAATGTAACAATTCAGTTCCCAGAATGATTGTTCGTCAGGTCAAACCAGCTACCCAGGCCCTCTGCCCGATCACGTCAGATCGCTCTTGTCACTGATCTTGGAGGCTGTGTGAGGTGGTTTTTGCCTGTTGTTAGATTCTGTAACAAACGTTACCACCACTAGTGCGATGGTTGCCACGGTTATGTTATCCACGTATAAGACTAGAAATGGTCGTTTTTGTGACGCTGTACAGTTTTTCTGGCTTTCTAAAGAAACAAGAAAGGGTTGTTGACTGTCATTTGTATCCCACCTTGCTTAACAAAATTTTGTACAGAAATGACTGTAACAAACGTTACCATTGTCCGATGCTGTCTAAGCTTTCTATTTGAACTGGTGTAAAAAAAGCTACCCACTTTAGAAATGTCCCTAGGGACATCCACTTATACCTAAATGATGTAGCCAATAAGGTAAGTCCTTTCGAAGAAAACAGGGTAAAGTCTACTGTTGTAACAAACGTTACCGGTAACGTTTGTTACCTGCCCTGTAATGCATTACCAATGGGACCGAAAATAATAAGCTGCCATTTTTGGCTATGGTTAAAAGAGGAATTTTCCCAAACAACCAAGTAGTTTTCAGTAAAATAAAAGGCCGATTTATTTTTCGACCAAAAAAATGTCATTTTCGACATTTCAATGAGAACTAGTGATATACTACTTAAAAACCATGAACACGACATATCAAAAATTGAAGTTCCGCTGCAGTACCTTAGCAAGCTGCTAGGGGGCCCATTATTAAACTTGACCTTCCTTTTTGTGACCCCTACCTATCCACCAAAGATCATTCATATCCATCAAAAACATCTCGAGTTAAATTGTCCACAGCAAACGCACTTACGTACAAAGCTCGCTAGGGACCAGTAGGAAAACGCCACACGCACGTTCGGCTCTTTCTTCGAGGAGAAGCTCGTTCTTTAAAAAAACCCTCATTTTTGACCCCAGTTCCCTCCGGATACAACAACTAAACTGCTGAATTGAACAACTTTTGATAAAAACAGGAAAGCTCAGACCCTACCTGTCCCTTCTAACTCAAAACGTCTCCAGATTGGGCCAAAACTTTCAAGGAAAAAAAGGATTTTGGAGGATTTTAAGTGGCACTAAAATCGTTTTCCCATTTTGTGCACTCTACCGCGCAACGCAACTCTGATGTCAGCCCTACACCCTGATATCAACTGGAAGTCTGCCGTACGTTTCGCCTCTGGAATCAAATGTGCTATGGCCAGTTGTATTGCTGTAATTGGGTTTGTGAAGTAATGAGAAAAGCATTAGAATCTAAAAGCTAATCTACGACATTGATGTTTAACAACATAAGTATATAATCCTCTTAGTCATATGGACTATCAGAAAGGTATACTTACTACTGTTGTATGTAATACAGGCAGCGGGCCAATCTACATGGATGACCTACAGTGTAATGGGAAAGAGAGTAGCCTGTTTAACTGCTCGTACCCTGGATGGATGATTAACGACTGTGTTCATGACCAGGATGTAGGCGTGGTGTGCGGTACGTCCATTTACAAACATGAATAGTTTGTTAATTTTTGTATTAGGTGGTCACTTTTCCGGTGAAAGAAAATGACTGAAGATTATTTCATTATATTATGTACATCAATCTGATCTATTGTGTTTATAAATGGTTTAAAATATATAGCAGTGACTGGTACTAGATAATACAGTTCGATTTCTTTCACCAATGTAAATTGTTTCACTCTACCAAAAATGCAATTCTTATTCTTTGGTGTCTTCTAATTTACAGAAAACTTTTTTCGTAAAAAGAAAACATTTTTCTTAAATTAATATTTTTCGTCTTAAATAAAGAGAAAAATTAAAATGTTTTCTTACATGTGACAAAAAAAACATTAAAACATACAAGAAAATAATGAATTATGTTTTTCAGATTTTTTTAAAAACTAATAAGTCGACTTTTTGGGAGAAAAAGCTTTCTTAACGTCGTGTGTTAGCACGTCAACTGATGATGATGATGATGATGATGATGAACGTGACAAATCAAGAATTGGTTCCATTTTTAAATTCATTTTCGTAATCAGTCTTAAAAATTTAAGAAGTATAAAAAAATCTAGACGAGTAAAGAGAGTACTAGAAAAAAATACAAAATATTCTATAAGTGTAAGAGGGGCACTTACAAGATTAAGACGGAGACTCATGTTAGTCTTTTCTATATCATATAGATGAACGTAATTTTTGTAAAAACGTTAAGAAATAATGTATAATATTCCATTTACGCCTTCATTAGAAGTAGATGCTTTCCTGCTGGTTTGTGCCGCTGATGGGGTATTTCACGTCGATGTCAAAGACGGGTCAATGTTCCTCATCACTTCAACACGTTCTCGGTCCCTGGACTACGACCCTTTAACTGACTTCGTGTACTGGGAAGATGGTGGTGACGTCAAACGGGCTCGTCGTGATGGAAGTAGTACGGAGACAATCATAAAATCTAGTTTTCAGCGTAGGTGATATTCTCCTATTACTGTTTATCCTTACACAGTATATGCAAAAGAATTTGAAATGTATATATGCGCTTATGTGCACTAAGAAAATTATTGTGGAGTGTATACATACTATTAAATGTAAAAAAAAACTTGCTACCCACCATAACCATGTGTAAATGTTACTATTTCTTAAGTATCTACATTTACTATTCAGAATCTGAAATAAATTATTTCAAAAAGGAAAATTGTCTTACTTCTAGTTAGAAGTTTTCTTAACCCTATCCATACTGGGACTTTTTTCATCCCCTGGCCCGAGGGGTGGGGGTGGTCTCATTCGGCTCTTCGTAATTTCAAAACGGCTTACTATACGATCACCAAATTTGTAGGGGGTAATATGATTGTCAAGTTTTATAATTCCACAGATTTTTATATCATTATGAAATCATATGACGAAGTTAAGACGTCATTAATTTTTTGGCTAAAACGGGGAATTCCCATAATACTTAAATATTCCACACAAAAAATAACACTAAAAGTTTCTTAATACTTAAGTGTTATAAGACTTCTGCTGTCAAAATCCGACGCAACGACGTCAAAAATGGCGTCATACAATGACGTCATCTGTAGTTTAGCTACCCACCATCTTGGATTATCAACCTTAAATGTCTTACGATCCCTCTTTTTTAACAGCTAACGCTAAAATCCAATGAAAACGGATTGAAAACGTTCACATGATTGTTTTCTTGAAAATAAGCTGGTTATACTTTTCATTATGGTATTGTCGGCCATCATGCATTTTGACCAATTACGTCATCACATTAGCTTAATTTATGAATGTTTGTTTTATAAATACCACATTAAGATATGTTAGATATTAAAGATGTATGAAAAGAAGTATAGTTTAGCAAGAAAATCTTAAACTCCCATTATTTAAACCAATACCAGTGATCTTTGTAAAATATGCCTTTCAAAAACCTGTTGCCATGGCAACACGAATAATAATAAACTTAGTCTATCTTTCTGTATATTGCTGCCAACAGTATTCTAGAAAAATTCACCAAGTTTGGTTGTTTTAGCACAAGCCGTTTGGGAGCTATGTGTCATCAAAGTTGGTGCGGGCACTATTAGCCCCCGCCTCAAGTCTGGATAGGGTTAATGTTACTTAAAGGGGCATTCCACTCCAGAAGGGAGTGTTATTTTCCAATAGATAATTTATCAATTAATACATGATCAGCCGACCTTTGGTGGAATTCCACTTGTGGTGAATTTTGCAACGTGTGTTTGTAAAACAATATGACACTCACTAAACCCATGCATTCCCTATACGTGTAGACACTTCCTTTATCGTAAATATTTTCGTCATAAATGAGGGTCGCTTAGCAAACCAAGAAGGTCATTTGTTCACAAGATATCAAAGAACACATAACAAGACGTCTTTTTCTTAGCGCCCCTGAAACAAGCTTTGTAACCTAACCTAACCAAGTCAGGCGTTGTCAGGCACATTGTATTTAGCCATAGGCTCAGATTGATTTAATTAGAGGGTACTTGGGGAGTTTCGTAGAAGACTGAATACTTTTTGATGCACGTGGGGCTAATGGGTACTCTATCGTATAATGTTACGTAGCATACATTTGTCACTTCCTACAATTAATATCTATCGGAAAATAACAGTTCCGTCTGGAGTGGAATGCCTCTTTAACGAATATATCTCCACTCTTAAATGTAGCTTCTTGGGGCCTCCAATTTGGTAAGCGAATGGACGTTGTTGGGGATTATATCTACTGGACAGATGACTGGAAACATACTATCTCAGTATCTCGGAAGGACGGATCGTTCATCAAAACACTTCTGACGTCACCAATCATCTGGTTTCCTATAGCCCTGGTCCTGGACCCCAGAAACGGGTTTGTATATTAAAACAAATCATTATTATAAATTATTGCAGTCAAAACATAATGAACATAAGTCATACTTATATTACTTTCATTTTTATTACAACTAATTGTTTGACAAAACTAGAGGTGGACAAAGACATATTCTTTTCTGCTCTTTATTCAGTAACATAATAGTGTTTGTATGTCCTGATTTCATACTCAATGGTTTATGGTCACAGACTTATGTACTGGACGAACGGTGGCTTTGGAGCTAACGCCAGAATTAACCGTGCTGCAATGGACGGCAACAACGTAACTACCATCATTGATAATCTAGCTGGTTCAAGCGCCATTGCAATAGACTACACAGGTGAGAAAGCAGTCAAACATACTATGCTGTATCACGTCGATATGCTAACCGACCAATTACGACTCCGTTTACAGGATATATACATACAAGAATGGGAATAACTCAAGAAAGGGTTAACGGATTGTTATGATTTTTGGTATATAAATAGCTTATTAATATAATAAGTGATGCTTCATTTAATTACATATCTATTATGCAAATTGGTATCTAATTTGCATAATTATTTAGGAAACTTTGTAAACACCCTCAGTTCCATTATAGGACCCTTGCAACATGTGACATATGTAACTGAGAAGGAGAAGAATATTGATTGATATATATTATGCAAAATGAAGACCTAATTTGCATATTTATTGAGAAAATGCTTTACTTTTATTGTGGAAAATGACTGGAAGTTCTTACTTGTAGCATTTGAAAGTTATGTATAGGTCAACATCGTTGAACACTAATTATGCAAATGAGATCCTTATTTGCATAAATTATCCGAAAAAGCGATAAAATCCTTCTTACTTACTATAGATTGTGTACGTCTGTTGTCTTGTAGAGGAGATGATGAACTGATATGATTTATGCATGATTAATGACAAACACAATTGATGAGAGACTGAATCATTTGGTGAAGGTATGGGGTCGTGGAACTCTAGTTTCTAATAAGACACCATGTTTGGTTAACTGTTGGTTTAATAGCTTTAAGTACTACGGGATTTTCCTATTCGTATTCCATATCCATTTAATTCCTTTCTCTTGCAAAAAAATCGTAGTTTCAAAAGCTTGCTGTTGAAAGTCTTTTCTTGCTAATGTCAGGAGTGATAATGACTTTGGTAACCACAGAGGTGCTGCTTCCTCTTATATGTAATCTCCAAGCAGATCCTACAGTAGCATAAGGTAGTATCAACATTTGGCAGAGAAGTTAAGCCGGTCTAGGAGTGTGTTTCGCTACATGGCAAATGGAGACCTCTTGGCTGACTCAACTGCTTGGAGATTACTTAACATTGTTTTTAGTCCATTTGTTGTTATGGTTCTCAAAACCGGAAAGACTCAAAGCCATCTTCAACTGGGTGGTTATCATTCTGTTATCCAGGATATATCACGTTATGGTTAAATGGTCGATTTCAGTAATGTCAAAAAAATTCATAACTACCGCCGATATGCCAATTTTTATTAACTACATTTTAATTATGTTTTTTATCCAAATTAGAGAATCGCCTGTACTATAATAATGGCCGCAGAATCTACAGCTCAGACATGGCAGGTAACGATAGGAAGCTAGTCCTGACTGCTGACGGTGGCATTAAAGGGATTGCAGTTGATGATAACTACGTTTATTGGGGATATATCAGGCGCACCTCCTCGACGGATGAGATCCGACGGTGAGGAAATCCCCTTTATGTCATAACTGTGACGGGAAAACGTTCGATACGTGTGTTCCGGACTGTGTGATAACTTCCGTATCAAACAGGTTCGAAAGTTGTATTACACATGCTTCCTTCGAGTAAATCGAACCATTTCAAGCGGGCCGAGTGTGGCTCAGTTGGCAATTCGAATACCTGATTTGGACGTTGGAACATTGCTGTTGTAACACTTTTTTTGTTCGAGGGCACCAAATTTGTTCAACTTCTGCGTATTTCGCATCAAAACATGGGTTTTCTCAGGTGGATATGGCATAAATAAAATACAACACGGTGTATTCCTCATCACCCTCGGTCCCGGCCCACCCGCGGGTCGGATCACCCTCCGGCCGTCGTGCGATCCTTCCCGTGGTCGGGCTGGAACCTCGGGTAACACGGAATACACGGTGTTGTATTCTATATTTATCATCCATGACCTTCTAATAAGATACTGTATTTACCAAGTGAAATTTTAAAGGAAAAATAAAACCGTTATATCAATATTAATCACGTCTTATACAACGACTTTAGATTATCAAAGAACACCGGGAAACAGAGGGTTCTGGTTGATGACCTGGACCTTGTACAGGACATCTACGTGTCCATGTCATCGCCTCCTAACGTCACCAACGGTAAATATACCTTTATTTTTTATATTTTTTTTATATTTGCACAATCTTTAAAAAAGATAACATAAAACAAATTGAAGGATGAAAGTACATGGAGAGAGGAAGAAAAAGCCTCATGGCTTATGCATTGTCTTCCTCCAAAGTAACCAAAAGAACTATATCAATTAAAAAAATGGAAGGAAATCATAATAGTTCAATAATTAATAACTAAGGCAATATCATAACGGCGAAATGAATGAAATGATGTAATAAGAATATAACATTGTAAGAAATGTAACAACTAAAATGTTGAAATAGAAGAACAATGAATAGGAGATTAGTTAATTGTTTGATTGTCTAATAATGACTTTTTAACAGGTTTTTGAAGATGGGTAGTGAATGACAAAGATGTAAGGATTGACTTAAACTATTCCAAACTTGCGGACATCTGAATAGCATGGAAACTTTCTTCTAGTTACTAAGTAGTTTGTCTTCTATAGCATTCCCGTGTTGCTAACAGAGCATGATTCTGCTAAAGAGCATCAGTTGTAGATGGATTGTTATAGATTAATAGGATTAATAGATCCATGGCTGTAGATCTGGTGTATATAATTAGAAACAGGCCTATAACGAGGACATTAGGCCCCTCGATAACTTTCCATATTGATATATATATATCAAGTATTAAACATTGCTGACATGTGGTCACTGGTTGTTGTTTCAGATTTTTGGCACAGCAGTGCCTTTGCTCTTGAAACAGAGCACCACAGGAATGCCTAAATTTAGATTGCAGTACTTTACTATATACATATGATAATTCGGACTGCTTACATAGATATAGTATCATTACTGCATTTAAGTTTATGGAATTATGAATGTATCAATAAAAAAGTACCTATGGACTTAATTGGTATGAAAGACAAAATTTCCAAAAACATTTATTCAATTATATCAATTTGTGGGCAGGAACACAGAAGTGCCTATTACAACTTGATACGTAACATTTAACAAAAAAATTGCAAAATATTTCACATACAAAGTTTTAATATTCAAAGCCATACCTGGTCAAAATCGGATCATCCACATCCTTAAATTTCGTATGAAAGTGATTTTAAGGTTATCCCACTCCAAAATGTAGCTTTTGGAATTTGAAAAGTAGATATAATGGAGCATTACGAAACACTTCCCCTAAAAAATGAACACCCAAGTAATTCACATATCTATTAGTATCCAATGAGATACACCTGATACAAACGTGTCCAATATCAGTTCCACTGTATAGATTTCGTTGCAAACGTCGTATATTGAAGACTAACTAATTGTGTGTTTATGTCAGCGTGTTCCTTGTCGAATGGTGGATGTCAGGAGCTGTGCCTTGCGCATCCAGAAGGAAGGGCATGCGCCTGTCGAGATACTTGGGAACTGCAGGAAGATGGAGTGTCGTGTGAGTAGCAGCTGCCAATCATTAGTTACCCGTTGGTTAACCACCAGTATAAAAAGGCTATGCGCTTTCCTCACGCTATTACCTACGTAAGCAATAAACGCCTTGCGCATGTCGTCTGGATTTTGTTTTTTATTGACTCAAATCTTATCAATGTGCATTAACTTCTACCAACGGCACCCCTGTGTGTGTGTGTTAAGGTTTGTTAACATAGTTTACATGCCATTAAAACGGGGAATTCCCATAATACCTAAATATTTCACACAAAAAGTTACTAATAAAGGTTTCTTATCAAAGTGTTATAAGACTTCTGTTGTCAAATGCCGACGCAAAAACGTCATCTGTAGTCTACCTATCCGCCATCTTGGATTATAAACCTTAAATGTCTTAAGATAATTTTTCAACATTAAAACCCCATGAAAATTGATTAAAAGCGTTCACATGAATGTTTTCTGTAAGAAAATACCAAGTAGTGATGAACCAATTACGTCATCTCATTAGCATAATTTATGAATATCTAATTATAATTGTTCAACTAAGACGTGTTAGATATTACAGATATATGAAAAGAAGTAAAGCTTAGGAAGAAAATATGAAAATTCAATTGTTTAAGCCAAAGCTAGTGATTTTTGTAAAATTTGCCTTTCAGTAAACCGTTGCAATGGCAACACGAAAAATCATAAACTTACTCTATTTTTTTGTAATATGTTGACACTAATATTCTAGGAAAAGTCACCAAGTATGGTTGTTCTAGCACAAGCCGTTTGGGAGTTAGACGACATCAAAGTTGGCGCAGGCACTTTACCCCCCCCCCCCCCCAGTCTGGATAGGGTTAAATGATTGATGATCGATCACCCCCTGCAAATTTGGTAATGGTACAAGAAGCCGTTTCGTAATTACGAATGAGGAGGGGGTCGAATGAGTACCCCCAGTCCAGGAAATGCCAGAAAAGGCCAGTTTGGATAGGGTTGAAATTTAGTGGATATATAATTAGCCGTATTTCCGTTTCATGTGGTATTTCTTTTCTACAGGTTGCCTGTCTGGCTACACTCTCTACGGTGATGCATGTTACAAAGCGAATTACCAAGACAAAACCTACAACCAGGCCAGGCAAGTGTGTGCAGCGGACCGTGGGATTCTGGCCATGCCGAAAGACAGAGACGTGGATAGCTTCTTGAGAAGTTTGAAGAACGCTGTGAGTGGAATCTCACGTTTCTGGTTCGGTCTAAGTGATCAGAAGGATGAGGGCGAGTGGGAGTGGGAAGACGGGACTCCACACGACATACTTGCTGACTGGAACAACTGGCAGCTGGGGGAACCTAACGATAACAATGGAGGAGAAGACTGTGCAAACTACTATGGTTTAGGATGGAATGACGCACCGTGCTCGTCTAAATACAAGTTTATCTGTCAGCTGAAAGAAGGTATGTTTAAGAACATTTCATATACTTGTAGAATTGCTACGAAGTTGATGTTTGTCTTAAAATGTGCTCTGGTCGAGGATTTAGTTTAACCCTATTCAGACGGGGGGGGGGGCTTTTGAGGTCCGCGCCAAATTTGATGCCGTATAACGCCAGAACGGCTTGCGCTAGAGCCACCAAATTTTGTGAGTTTTCCTAAAATATCGTTGGCAACAAATTTACGAAGTTCGAAAAATTTTCCGTTTTTTCGTGTTGCCATGGCAACCGTTTGTTGACAGGCAGTTTGGCCAAAATCACTATTTTTGGTTCTAACAATGTATTTTTCACATTTATTTCCTATATTTCTGCTATTTTGTTACATAAATAAAATCTTGTATTATTTAACATATCTTTCATAATTATATATTTATAAATTATGCTAATTTGATGACGTCATCAGTACAAAATCCAAGATGGCGGACCGTATGGCCAGATCAAGAATATGAAAGCTAATTATCCCTTACAATTTGTAACTACCTGGTATTTTTTCATAAAAAACTATCTAAATAAATGTATTTAGTCTATTTCCATTGCCTTTTGTGATTATTTGTTGCAAAAAAAGTATTTTTTCAAAATTCAAGGTGGTGGATATAACATGGCGAAGCCCAACCGGTATATTAGATGTGCATGACGTCATTTTATGACGTCATTTTGACGTCTATGATGTTGCTATTGGCAACACAGGTCGTAACAAACATTATCCATCTATCATCTGCACTTGCTGTTACATTTTTGGAGCAGAACATGAAGTTTTCTGAGAATACCCGTTTTTCATGGGTCCGGCCAATAAAATCAAATTGATGACGTCATAATCATATATGTGCATCATTGTCTACGCAACCTGATTAAGAAAGATATGCAGTGCTAAATATCATCCCTTGTTTGGTCATCCTCCATAGAAGATTTTTACAACCCTTAATTTCAAGAGTTAGCCTCTAGGGGAGTCAAACCTATTCTACTTCTTCTTTACATTAAAATCGATCTACCACCAAAAATATAGTATGCCTGAGGACAAAAAGTTACAAGTTCTAACGCAGTACGTACCAAAGGCCCAAAATCGACTGACTGCTGCACGTTATCTTTGAGCAAGAGACAGAGAAACTTATGACTAGTGATGCATGTATCCTCAAAGAACTGCACGTTCTTTACTTTTAGAATCATACATGAATAGATATTAACCTAAAAACTAACCAAAAATTATGCCTCCTGATTAGCCTACATTTGTGGGGTGCATGAGTTTCCTGGGGGCTTCGGCCCCCTGGTGACCCCAACGAGGCGATGTCCCTAGCCCTGGACCCCACTGGGGTACTCTCCAAGCAGAGGTTAGGCTCCGGCTGTTTTGTTTTACGTTTTTTTAGTCGTTTTTATCGGGTTCAAAACCTAACACAGCCCGATAAAAACAACTAAAACACGTTAAAAAAACATCCGGAGCCTAACCTCTGCTTGGAGAGTACACTGGGGGCATTCGGCGCCCCCGAACCCTCGCTCCTGAGCTGTGAAAAATAAAATCATGCCGAGAAGACTGATACATGTGTATATCAATGATATTTAAGCAGAGGAAATTCAAAAGACCCTTCCTCATTGAGTTGACCAACCGGGCCATCACTTATGCTAAATGTCGCGCGCCTATTGGCAGCTGAATGTGGTGCCGTATTGATCCAATTAGCGACCACGCACACTTGGGCCAACACAAGTCTGGCACGTACAACGTCCGCTCAGTCATGTACCATATACGGTGAAACGTTGGAATCCGGCCGGTCGTTGAAAATAGCCGTTGAACCCCGCAAAATCATTTTGAAGTGAGTTTTGGTTAAAAATGATAACGTAATTTTTTTGTAAATATCTCGTGCACTATACCATGTCAATGGACTAAACAGGGCACGGGAGACAAAAACATACATGTTTAGTCAGAAAATGGCCATAAAAGAAATAGGTATCTATCAAAAATGAAAAATAAAAGAATTTTGGGGGTATACGTATTGGTCCACCCTACCTGTGTGCCAAATTTCATGTCATTCGGTCCAGAAACGGCGGTGATGAATTCTCTTAAATATTGTGACAGGAGAAAGAAGAAGAAGAAAGAAGAGCGAACATTACGAATACAATATTTTCACTCCGCACCATACCTACGGTATGGCGGGGGGAGACGGACGGAGGAATAAAATATCTACGACTGTAGAGACGTCACTTGACATGCGTCCGTCGGTGGCGGACATCTTAGCTTAGTAAAATCTTCAAGCGTGTTTAGTTTATACGGTAGCTAAGTCTCTGCATAACTTATGTTTCGAATTTCCATATCCTAACATGCTGTATTTGATAACATGGGGAAAACGTAAATATGATATCTAAAACTGAGCCATTAAATCGAGCCTTAACAAAAATCCTCAATAACTAAATTTGTGAACTGCTTACCTGTACAGCAATCGCCTGCAATCTTGGATACTTCCGCTGTGGACACGGACGCGCATGTATCCTATCATGGAAGCGTTGTGATGGGGCCACGGACTGTACGGACGGGAGTGATGAGAAGGGTTGTGGTAAGTAACCGTCATGAGAGCATTTAGTTATGCTTGAAGTTTAAGTAAAAACCAGAAAGGAAGTGAAGGTGTACCGTAACTCATTCCATCAAGATGCATTGTAACACATTGTTCACTTCCTGACTTATATTCTAGGAGGTTGAACGACCCACACAAACCAACTCAACATCTTCAAACTGTTGTTTGATAAAATGCAACTTCTCCGTGGTATGTAATATGATGTGTTGTAGCACGTTATATGACACCGATTGTCCAATCGAATGTGTTATTGTTATATATTAAAATGTATTGCGGAATCCAGTCGTCTGGCTGCTATGTCTGTAGCATTTTTTGCATCTCTGGCATAATGTATTATCTTTACACTTCTCAGTTTGCCTGCCAATACCTGGGAAATTTCAACTCGAAAGTAGACTAGCAATGCTACCGAATCAGCTAGGCCAGAGGACGTTTGATGAGGTACAGAATTCGTCTTTCGTGGAGCTGCTCAATAGTTCGTACGGCAACCCAGGAAAATACCACCCAGAGATCGGAAAATTCATCTCAACGGTTATTTTCCCGCAATGCAATGTCTCCGTAGAGAACGGTACTCTCTGCACTCCGTCTTCAGATGCAACCGACATGGCCTCGTGCATGTAAGTGGATATTAATATTATAAGTGGCATTTCATTCACTATTTTGCAAGATTGCACAAAAGCCTTTGATAATGCTTTAGATGATTGTTACATCGCAACGTGTATGGTAATTTGAATTGAGATATGCGCATTCAGTGAGATACGAAACATGTACAACTCACGTCCTGTTGATGAATCAGGTTGTAAAGGTAATACTTTCATGGGCCGGTACTAAATCTACTAAATATGCCCCCCAGGGTTAACGTTACGGGTACACAACTGGTACCGTGCCGCACGTGGTGTGAGGAGGTTCTCAACATGGCTGATGACTGGATAAAGGACCAGCTGCCTCGATGTGACTTGTTTCCGTCATCCAAACATGGTTGTTGGAATCCAGATTCAGCCAAGAAAGGAAACGAAGGTGAAAGAGAGACATTTGTTTGAAAAAGTACTAGAAGTAGTATTGAAAGATGTTTATTCTTCAATTTCCATTTTATGCCTTTCCGAAATAGTCGCGTAGTGGTTTGTCATTTTCTAACATTTGTGACACCATTTGGTAGTTGTATATGTGAGATCGATTTCTACACGCCAAAGAAACGCATTACGTGTGATGTACACTTAGTAACTTTCTGGTACTTGTTGGCTTGTACTCCGCAGTTTGCTACCATGGCAACGGCATAAACTACCGTGGTACATGGAGCAACACCGTTTCTGGGGCTGATTGTGTTGCTTGGTCAGCTGCGGAAGCTGGTTACTACAGTACACAGTACCCCTGGGCTAACCTGGATAACAACTACTGCCGCAACCCCATCGGTCATGATCGGCCATTTTGTTTGACTAGAGACGGTGGCCAAGAGGATTGTGACGTTATTCCGTGTGGTACATTTTCTCCTATGAAAATGATTACTGAAATAAGCACCATGAAAAGAAATATTTGAACACAATGGTCCATCCTGATCATGCCAAGAGCTAATAATCGTTGTAGTTATTTAGTCTTTCTTATGTGAAGCACTTATTTTCTTCTTGGACCATATAGCCACCCACTTGTGTGTTAGCTAGCTCATTAGGTTATAACATTCCTATGACTTTTTATATCTCATTACACCAGATGCCGAAGGCTGCTGGGACAGAGGTCCTCCAAACTACGGCAAGATACGTCCAAATAAGAGGTTTTATAATGTTGGTGAAAGAGTCACGTACACGTGCAACGAAGGCTACACACTCAAGGCAGGTTACACCAGTGAAGTGAGGTGCATCGAAGGAGAATGGCAATATGACAAACCCAGCTGTTCAGGTGATTCTAGTGTTTAACGGATGAAACATTGACAGCTTTAAGAGTATATGTGGTTTGCTAAACATGCACAGAATGATAAATTTTGACTGTTTTCCATTGCAAACAAACATACTGTACATAGACCAAAGATCCACTCGACCTGCAAACGAATGTTTGTTATTCATTCTTTTAGATGATTACAGGTGTTGGTTTGGAAAAAAAAAAGAATAGATGTTGAATTGTATACGATTTTTCTTCGCTTGCATTCATTATCAAACATTGTGGCTACATTGACTTACCTCACCGGTGCCATAGCCTCACCGGCCGTAGGGGCAGCTATGTAACCAGTTTCTGACTAGTTTTTGTATGTCAAAAGTATAAGCATACTTTCTCACTGTTTAAACCTTCCATCCTGTAGTGAACCATGAACAACGGCTGCAAGATGAGCTACTGGAGATCTACAGTTCAAGTCTGGCACCTGAAAATGTCACCATCAACTTCACTGGATCTGTGCAACTCATCGTTGGCTTGGTAAGTATTATCATAAGTTGAAATTTCGTATACATTTTGGTTTGTAGTGAGATTTATGGAACATTGATATGCCATGTACCAATCTATTCATGTAAACTTTTATTTCTAGGATGAAAAGAAGGAGCAACTTGTCGCGTCTGTCGTCATTGATTTTGTAAGTTTTTACCCTTTCTAAAGATTTCCCCCTTCTGTAAATAGGATATTGTAGTAAGGTCTCAGTAATGAAAAATCTATTTTACATGACCACCTCCATTAAGAAGAAAGTGGACCCAAATCACAGAAAAAACTGCCTGCAACGAAATCTCAGGATTCTACCTGAAACGTCTGACCGTTTTGAAAATCATATCTAGTTGCTTGAGTAATTTATATTTGGCGTATATTTTTACATTCATCGACGTAACATGTATACTGTACATGCTCTTGAAAAAATCCTGGCCTTTCCAGTTCATAATGCCACGTGTCAACCCTTCCATAGTAGTTAGGTCATTTTGAACATAAGAAGTTTGTATGGTTCTTCATTGGCCATCTGTACGTTAAAATATTCTTATTTTGAAGCACTGGCCAGAACAGCAGATTGAGTTGGGATCCAAAATACTATGACGACATCCTGGCGTCCAGCTTTCCGGGCAACAGAATTTGGACGCCATCTCTCACTCTTCAGAGAAAGTATGTTGTTGCTTTCTTTAAAACGTTATATATTTGACTTCCCAATTAATGATATTAACAAATACTTATAAACGAAATGAAATTTCTCGGTCCATACTATACATAGTAATATATCACGATGGTCAAATTTGGCCCCAAAATTTCCAGACTTCTTTTTAGGGTTTTAGAACACGAATCATGTTCGATCTGGCGTGATCGCACACGAATCGAACAGAACGGGCGTTCTATTAGGGGTCACCAGCGATCACCTGCAAGTTGTTATAGTAAACACGCAGAAAACGCTCAGTGTTATTTTCCTGGATGCCGTCTGTCAGCAGAAAATCAAACATTTTCACAAATATATGAACCGTTATCTGGGTAGCATAGTTTCGCTGCCGATTTGTTTGAAACATGTGACATTTAACGAAGCTGCTGGCGTCATTATTGTTGACCTTGAATATAACAACACTTGTTTGTGGCGGAATCAATTACCGCATCTCCCTATCCGTGCGACTCGACATGCGGTCAAACATGGTAGACTCCCTTGCAGTCTTCGAACGGGGCTGTTTTTATGGGGGGGGGGGTGCCATTGGCTCGGGGACGGGGGAAAACTCCCTTTCACTGCAAACTCCCATCCTCGGCAAACTCCCTTTTCCGGCACAAGAGAACGTAGCCAACGTTAAAAATGGTATTTAAATCGCTTACAAAACGCATGCAAATTAACTCTTTCAGGACTTAAATTATCGACAACTAATTTCTCCAGAATTGTGTATTAGGGAGTTTTGGAATATTCAGGCAATTTTGAATTACGGGTCTTTGAGTGTGAAAAAAAAAGATTGTTTTGACCTTATCTTGGCTGTAGAAATAGTTTGAAGAAGAACTTTCCTTTATTCAGATATCCTTTAGCCCTATTTAGGGCTAGTCTATTAGGGTTCGAATGAAACAATGAACTATACAAATACAACGCAAACATACATGTATATATACATATATACATAACAGATCGAAAGAAACATACGCAATCATAAAAACTATTGACTTCGGAAAACATTGTACATTGACTTTTTAAAGCATGAAATGTTGTGCAGGGATTTAATGTATGGTGGTAACACATTTCATAGACTGATGGCACGGTAGAGAAAAGTTCGTTTTTTGAGTTTGTTTTTGGCTTAGGGAGATTAAAACTAAAGGAATTGGATAATCTGGATGAATATGTGTGTGTAGAATAGACAGGAACGATGAAACTGTAAATGTTATGGGGCTTCTTACTGACAAGTACTCTAAAAACATAGTCAAAGTACTGATGGCGAATCTTTCTCTTACCATAGGCCAAACTTTAAAAATCCCTACGACAGAAAGTTTGATTTTACAGTCATTTTACATACGATATTAAAGAATTAGATTTTAGGTCAAATTTAGAACCAATTTAAATAGGGTATCTGCTTTTTGGGCCACTGAAGACCCTTTATGAATCAACCAACTAGGCATATTTCAGAAAACATTCGACAAGATTGTGCAGCACACTTACACGGCTAGATTTGAGGTATACATACTACTGAAACCACGCGGGAGCCCCGGTAACCCGATCACTGAACTCAGTATCACTGAACAAAGTAGTTCTGTGATATATGCCATACATGTATCATGAACGGAGATGAACATAATGAAACATCAGTTATGTGCATCAGGATTTTGTTTGCATAATTTGTAGGGAAAACATACTAGAAAATACATCATGTTTCAGATAATATGACTTAAATACATGTGGCATATATAATTTAGAAAGATTAATCATCTACAAATATCAATCATGCTAATCAGAGCTAAATTTGTATTATACATAAAAAGGGACATAATTTATTTAGTGATAAATGTTCGATATAATGACATAATTCTTTTTCTGATAAATGTTCGATATACATACTTGTGACATAAGCTATATTTACTTAGACATTTAAATCAATATGCATAGATTATATATTTGTAGAATCATTTGCAGAATTTATGCTTAAATGTAAACATGGTTTCCTGCTAAATGACTTTAATACACATGTAATTACAACGAAAAAGACCATTATTATGTTAATTTGAGCCTTACTTGTATCACCAATGAGATAAGATAAAACCAAAATCTAGAAGGCTTAAAATATACCATGGTGGTATGAGGTATCGTGATGTTATTTATGTTGTTTTCTCAGTGCTGATCCTGGCCACCAAGGCCTACCGAAGGAGATCCCGATCCATGTGAGCAGTGCTGGACGGGCAGAATGGACGGTGGAAACCGTGACCACCACCGTGTGCGATGCAGAGCCCTTCTTTTTTCCTGCAGACAACGTGAAATGCGAAATCTGTTTTTCTGCAACCAACGCATTCAAGCAGAGAATTCGTAAGGCTTTTAGAATATTTCTAAACTTATATCTATGTCAGTGTAGGTTAATAAGTTGTATAGATTGGATATTATGTCATTTTATGTTTTGAAAGGAATGAATGTATCACGATATCTTTAACATTTTGGCAAAGGATTATAATCATTCAAAAGAAAGAGACCAGATTTTTTCTACAAAGGGATACTGTCTAAACGAAAGAATAAGTTATAGTAAGTAAGCAAATTTATGTTTGAATATCTTATTTAGATTTCTTTGATAACAATTAGTATTGATTTCTTTAAACCTTTGTAAATTTGTGAAAAATAGAATGCCAAGGGGCAGCAGGCAAGGCAGGCGGTCCATGCGACTCTTTTTCTACTACCACAACGGAGGGAGAATGGTACCGAAAGGACAAGGCATTCGTAAAAGACAACAGGGTGGCGTGTCTTGCCGTTCATCTGGAGAGGATCCCCCTGTTCCATCTCGCCACTACTGTTGGGCCCTGCATCATCCTGATTGTACTGATGATCATCACATTCATCATGCCCTTGGACAGGGGAGACCGGGTCTCGTTCGGAGTGACCATTCTACTCTCTATGGTCGTGTCTCTTGTATTTGTGACAGACGTTCTTCCTGTCAAGGGTGCTTTGCCATTTTTCGGTGAGTCAAAAATGAATATGACCTAACAGTTTTTCCAGTAACTATTTGTGACAGATTTTGATAAACAACAGCTGATCAGACATAACTTCTTTTGCCATTCTGGTAACTGTTTTACATGGTTAATGTTACAGCTACGCTGATCATCGTTTGCATGGGCCTGATGGGCTTGTTCCTCTTTTTCACTGTGGCTATCATCGTTATTCACGACAGGAAGGGCAGCCTGTCTCCGTCGGCGAAGAAAGTTTTTCTTCATCATCTTTCAAAGTATCCCTTAATTTTCATTCCAACATTTTGAATTTCTGTTATGCCATAGGCATACTATAACGCAAAATTGTTTATACCATGTTAATTTATTTTCTAAAATGATATTTTTAACCAGCATTCAAGTTCTAGTTTCTGTGTTTTGTTGGCACGTTGTTTTCGTTGAATACTAGACTATATGTTGCTCAGTAAATAACATCTCAAAGAACATTATCTGAATAATACATTCTGCTTTTACCAAAAAGAACCCCTGCTTCGCCTATTGAGTCAGTTAGTCGAACTTGCTGAAGCTCGATGTTTCTGACTTAGGGAGAAGACAGTGAGCGTAGTTCAGTACACAGAAGTGGTCAATGGCCTTGCACTGAGAAACTCGTTATATTAAAAAACAAATTATGACTATGCATGTATATTAACTATTGACGTCATTTTGTTCATGCTTGTTGATAAGGGCACTGCTGATGGGAGATCTAACAAAGGAGAAGCCTATAAGAGATGAAGAAGCTGACATGCAGGACCCCACTGCAATTGAGATGACCAACTACGCGTTTCAAACCGATGACATGGCTGCGGTCAACGGCGATGGATCCGATGATGAAATGACTGGGCAGCCGGAAACACCTTCTGGAGGTCAGCAGACATCCGGTTCCTCCGGCCTTCCTGAGCTGATCTTCAGTGTGAAGGAGATGACCAAGGAGACAATGAAAATAGAGATGGACAAGCTGACTAGGGCGTTAACCAACCGGAGAGAGCAGCTCAGAAAGCTCACGGAGAAGGAGGAGGAGGTGTCGGACTACATCTTACTGGCTAAGGTTCTGGATAGGCTTTGTGTTGTCATGTACATCCTCAGCATCGCGGCAGCCGTTCCCATGACTATGTACTTAAGCAAGTAAAAAGCTGTTACGAATAGTGACACATAAAGTTAAACCAAATCATACAAACAACCTCAAACCGTATAACATTTCGTCATATTACCAGACCACTTTGTGCAATCCATTTCTGATTGTGTAATGTTAAAATAACAACCATCTTGAAAATTGAACCAGAAAAAAATTCTTTACAGTCCTGCCCGTTAGTATGCAATACTTCCGTTGTGGAATTTCAATTAAGTATATCAACGTTTATCTAATTTTTTGTACCTTTGAATATCTCTTCTTTTACTTGGCATCATGCAGAATCTCAAAACCAAAAAGAGGCCGGAAAAGAAAATGCCTACATTTTTAAATCTCAGGTAAAAGCAATACAGAATAAAATGCACGTAAAAAGAACAATTGGTTCATTGATAAAATTTTTCTGTCTGGATGTATACGACCAATAGAAGATTTAAGAAAGAAACTTTTTCACAAATTTGTCTAAGAAAAAAAGAAAATCATGTTTCAGAAGACACTAAAATAAACACACTTCGTTCTTTCATGAACTATATGCAACCGACACAAAAGTCTTTAAGAACGATTAAGAAAAAAATCAGTCCAGTCAAAAAATGACATTTTAATAGTTGAAACCAAATCAGAAACAAATTAGGAGATCGGCATGATGTTTGTATACACAAAAATCTATGATGCGTGCGAAGATGTCATGCTTAGTGTGAAGTCAGTGTTATCGTAATGTACTTAAGTAATAATGTTATGATATAAATTTTGTAATTACCAAAACTACATAATACCTAATTATGCATGATTACCACGAGTGTGTACTGCATGTGTGTGATTATTATAAGTTACATAATAACTGTTTTAATTCAGTATTAAAGTACGTGATTTAAAGTATAACATAAGTACAATGAATCAAATAATATGAAATGAAATTAATAATCAAGTTGCAAAATAGCTTGAAAGGAAGCAGTAGGATTTTGTCAATTTAGATTAACAATTTGAACCGTTTTCAATAAACATGATCAGATGCAAGACACAAGTTGAAGTCTCTTGTAGCGAGACGATCCTTGTTAAAAGCTACCCAGTCAATGAATTATTTTAACATTTTCACTCGCAGCATAACGAATTATTTTAGCATTTTCACTCGCAGCATAACGAATTATTTTAGCATTTTCACTCGCAGCATAACGAATTATTTTAGCATTTTCACTCGCAGCATAACGGATTATTTTAGCATTTTCACTCGCAGCATAACGGATTATTTTAGCATTTTCACTCGCAGCATAACGGATTATTTTAGCATTTTCACTCGCAGCATAACGGATTATTTTAGCATTTTCACTCGCAGCATAATGACATAAACGTAACGAACGTAATGAAATATTATTATATCAAATTACACAAACCTATCATTTTGGAATTACTTTGTCCAAATTTTTTGTCATAATCAAAACCATACCTTTTCCGTACGTGTGATTGTCTAGTTGCAAAGTCTGCCATGCAAACTCAGTTTTAACATATACTGTTTGTAACTTATGTATAGAAGGTCCTCATTTGCAGAAATTACGCCAGCTAATGACTTTTCAGTCCAAATAAGAAACCAAAAAATGTTAATATTTAAAAAAAAATATAAAGGTCTTAAGAATGAATTTGTGCCATTTTAAAAACCGCAAGTAAGGGCCCTGTTTGCATAATTCATCTGAGATGTTAATTTATTATTTACTTCAAACGTATAGTATATAGTATTAATTTCTCTTTTTGTGGCAGTGCATTTTGTCTTATTACATATATTATTACATATGCAAACGTTGCCTTTATTTCAATTACATATACCTGTAGTTGCTCATCTCTTTTTATTCGCATATACGGATGTGACATATTTGAAACTTAAGTTAATTTCCTGTAACAATTTAGTTATGTTAAAAAAGTCTTTGCAGCATGTGATATATCAGCATCTAATTACGCTCATCATTATGGGCAAAAATGGGCATAAATCCATTTTTAATTATTCTTTTTCAGAAATAGTTCCAGGTCCAAAATACAATAAGAGCCACTCTTATGAGACCGAGATGTATCAACTATTTTAAAGTCAATACCATTACATCATTATAATAAATGTACCTACTTGCATATTGTATTTATAACTTTTAGATTGATGCATGCTGACTAAGAGAAGTCTGAATAAAGCCTTTGGAAAATGATTTCCGTTGTAAATCTGGGTCGTTGTTTTCTTCTAAAATTATCAAGCAACTAGTAGCCATGACTATCGCTGCCATCAGCATTGATGTAAGAAAATAGCAGTTATATAGCAAATAAACGTTGAAAATACATTGTTAGAAACGGAATTAGCGACTTTTGTCAAAATGTCCAAACTTTGTGACATTATTGCCAAATAAATTTTAGGAAAATTCACCAAATTTGTGGTTCTAGCATAAGCCGTTCTGGCGTTATGCGACATAAAAGTTGACGCAGGCCTTCAAAGCCCCTCCCTCCGTCTGAATAGGTTAAAGTAGTCTTAAAGCGGTAAAACGTACCAAAGTCTCTTCCAAGTACAATATCCATTTGTTTTATTTTGTGTAAACACGTACATGTGTAGTGGAAAAGATCGCCGTGGAACAGCACCTTCCTACCCGCCTTTTTCAGCGTTGATGTGAATGTGTCGAAACCACATTTTACTGCATAAATTGTGATAATTAGATTAAATTAGCGACACCTTAACATGTCAAAATATTCCTCTTACATTGACGAAGCAATGTATGTACAATGATCACCTCGCAGCCTATCTGAGACTGGTCGTAAAGCAAGGCAGCCGAATCAGCTGCCTTGCAAAAAATACTTGGCATCACTTAAGTATATGTTTGATGGTGTGTATGTAATGTAAGGTTTGTTAAAAAAATTAGCAGCCCGAACTAAAGGAGAGGCACAAGCACAGGACCTCACCGGGTCCTAATAAACCACTTCCGTAATGTAAGGTTTGGTAAAAAAATTGGCAGCTCGAGATAGCGGACAGGTAACGGGACCCAGTAGGACCTGGTCCTATTTGACCACTTCCGTAATGTAAGGTTTGGTAGAGAAATTGGCAGCCCGAACTGAAGGAGAGGCACAAGCACAGGACCTGGTCCTGACCATGACCGTTACGTAAGGCTTGGTGGGAAAAGTTGGTTGCGTGTGTCTTGCTAAGAAGGACCACATCTGCTAATGCCGTTATGTAAGGTTTGCTTGAAGACTCGGTAACATGTCCCTCTTGTGTCAGGATGTCCCTTGTTTAGGCTGTGGAAGGTTTTGGAAGAAGGGCTGATGGAAAATGTGTATACTGTCCCAGCCCAGGCATCATGAAATTCAAGAACCAGGTTGACATGTAAGGTGTATTGTGTTGCAAAATTCGGTGAATTCCCTTGGGTGCAATATCATTCTATTTTAGCTTTTCTGTTAGGTTTGGAAATGCCAAATGTTCCACAATGTCCAATTGTATAGTCATAGGTCGCAACTGGTCTCAATACAGGACTTTGGGTAACAGATTCACAATGAGATATGTAACGAGAGAGGATATCTGAAAAGAAGACACAAAGAGGTAAAAAGAAAATAGTGTAGTAGTTCTTTTTATTGATTCTGGTTTCTATAGCAGCCGATTTTAAAGAGTGGTTTCTTCTCGTCACCGTAGACGACCAATCAGATCAGTTGTTCCTCTTGATGCGGTTAATCCAGCCGCGAAAGGCAGTGACAGGCGGAAAGACTGACGGGTAGCTGGTGCTGCAGTTTTCTGGACCGAAGCTGGTCACCCCCATCACTTGGTACGACCCGTCTATCTCACAGACAAGAGGGCGGCCAGAGTCACCCTGCAATGCGTGTATTTAAAAAAGTCGTTTTATAATATTAGGCCATGGGAACATGGTAGCCTGGAATCCATCATAACCTGCAAGGTCAACTCTGATTGACTATGTGAATGTGACCTCACCAGGAGTAGGAAACCATTAGAGTTTACTATACTGCACAGCAGCCGACCGATAATGATGATGATGATGACTATGCCCTACTTGGACATAAACTGGATAATGTCCGCAAAGCAAAGTAGACCAATCACTAGGAACATTTGCTGGGATACACACAATGACAACGTAGTTAAGACGGAATCTGAAGATAATAGCTTTATTGCACAACAATTGTACGGGGTACAAAGTATGGCATCTACATAACTACAGTTCTATAACTTAACGCTTATCTAACTAATACAGAAGTTGTAGTATGGGATAAGTTTCTTACAATCATTGGAGGCTGTTACAATCATTGGAGGAATTTCTAATGTCTAAACCTTCTTTGATATATTTTCCTATATCTGTCATGCAGGGATTGTCACATGTCATGATGTATTTAAATTTGCACTTCAGGTCCATTGAGATAAATCCTTGTGTATAAGATGACAACCTTGTGTACAGAGTATTTCTTATATCAGAATATTTGGGACATACAACCATAAAGTGATATTCGTCTTCAATTAGCTCTGGACAGAATGGACAAACCCTCTGGTCGATAGGGATTTTTTGGAATCTCCCGGTTTCTATATTTAATTTGTGACAGCCAATTCGGAGTTGTGTGATTGCCCTACGAATGTCAAGGCTCTTTATGGTTGAAATGTAATTTTCTTGCTTGTAGTGCTTGTTCAATGTAGAAAGAGAGGACAGTTTGGAATTGTTCCGAATAGAGGAATGCCAATTTTGCACGTATATATCTTGTAAACGTTGTCGTAGCTGAGTGGTGATTGTATCTATGTGGTATGACCTCGGGTTTAGCCATATGTGTCCAAAGCCTTGGTAATTGAGGATATTTTTCACGTGGACAATCCAATCATGTTCTCCGAGTAAAACAGTATTGTATGCCTCACGAAGAAGAGCATCTTCTGGTAAATTAACTAAACGATGCCAATATTTTACAAGTTGTATTTCTGCATCAATCAGAGCTGGGAAGGTTCCTAATTCTCCCCTGACTCCATCGTTTGAGGCTTTGGCATGAATGCCTAACAGAAATTTTTGGAAGCGCATGTCAATGATGTCAAATTCTATAAGCTCAAGACTCATCAACGAGAGTGCGCTCCTCGAGTAAGTACTAGACAAACTACAGGCAGTTCAAAGATAAGCAGCAATGTTTGTACTAAGCCGCTATAATAACATGATAATAACATATGCTAGTGTCAGTCACATAATAGTATCTCTTGTTTGACCTTCCTTTGAGCAGCGCAAAAGGTGATTAACCCTATCTAGACCAGGCTTTTTTGGGATACCTGGGGGAGCTCTTTTGACCCCCCCCCGGTCGTAATTTCAAAACGGCTTCAGTTACGATCACCAAATTTGGAGGACATGATGTACTGGTAAAGTTTTATTTTTGTCATTTTGGTATCGTTATGACGTATAATGACGTATTCATGACGTCATAATGTCATATTTGGGGCTAAAATCATCTAAATATGGAATTTCAGCTATACTTAAAGGTATTAAACAAAACGATGACAAAAAATGGTACAATATAGGTGTCTTAGTCTGCCAAGTCTTTTGTTGCTAATGATACGCCACTGACGCCTATATGGCGTCAGAAAATAACGTCATTTGTCCGCCATCTTGGATCGACCAGCTTGAATTTTTTAAAATACTTTATTTCTACATATAACCCCGAAACCCGAAAGAAGTGGACTAAAAAGGTTTAGGTGATTGTGTTTTGTAAGAAAATAAAAGTTTTTGACGAAATTTGAGTAAAAATAACATGCATTTCCCGTTGATAATGACGTCCGCCATCTTGCGTTTTGACCCATGACGTCATCAAATTAGCATAATTATATTTAATTTCAAATGTAACTTAAATTTACACAGGATATTAATGATATAGATAAAAAAATCGTGCTTTAGCAACAAAAGCATGAAATCCCATAATTCAAACTGAAATCAGTAAATTTGGCAAAACATGCCTGTCAGAAACCCGTTGTCATGCCAACACGAAAAATTACAAACTCAACAATTTTTTGCAAAATTTTTGCCAACAATATTTTAGGAAAAGTCATCAAGTTTTGTAGTCTTAGCACACGTCGTTCGGCAGTTATACGACGTCAGAGTTGGCGCAGGCAATTTTACCCCTTCCTCCCTCCGTGTACACTGTTTGACATGCACTAGATTTCTGGCGGTTTCTAGCGAGGACCAATCAGATGGCTGCTAGCAGGTCACTGACCGCAGTCGACAATGAGCCAATCACACCCCTTGTATCCCTCTAGTTTCATGTAAATGTCCTGCACTCAACCCAAGCGCATTTGTGTTGCTATTTTGAATTTTTCCGTAAGTCTAGATCGATCAGCTTGAAAATATTTAACTTTGAAAGTTTTATGTTCCCGACGAAGATTAGATTTGCAAGCTCTCCAGGACGGGCCGTG
This sequence comes from Branchiostoma floridae, assembly GCF_000003815.2. Lineage (NCBI taxonomy): Eukaryota > Metazoa > Chordata > Leptocardii > Amphioxiformes > Branchiostomatidae > Branchiostoma > Branchiostoma floridae. The sequence goes on from NC_049995.1 coordinate 6,111,593, forward strand.
TACAAAATGGAGGGAAATTAAATCTAAACTGCTCCCCCCCCCCCCCCGGTCTAGATAGGGTTAAGACTGGATCTACAAGATCCAGCACGGACTAGGACAATACCCTACCATCAGGGGCAAGCCCGTCTCACTTCCACCACGGCAGCGTCGTTCACATTTAGCTCAGCACTTTCGTTTTGTAAACACCAAACGCTGTACAGAGGGGGTGGGATGTTCCTGTCCAGGACAGTGGAGGATTGGAATAACTTACCAAGCAGATGTTTGAGATCGCGTAGCGCAGTTTGCCTTCGAATTCGGCTGCCGTGTCACCGATCTTGTGCCCTTGGGAAAGGCACTTTACACAACTTTCCTCACCTCACTCAGGTAAAAAAAAAAGTACCAAGCTTTAGCTAGGGCCGTCACTCGGATAGGACGTTAAATGGAGGTCCCGTGCCTGGGGAGAGTCATACCCCGGGCAAGTAAGCAACTGCACGAAAAGCCTCATTTCCGGGATAGAAACTGACTTACACATCCCTGGAAAATATGCATGTCCTTCAAAACCCGGAGGTGTCCTGCCTGCGAACGAGACCTGTGCAGTCCTTTACATGTCCTAGAATCTCGCGGAAATGCACCATTTCTGTGTACAGGACGTGTAGTCTTCGCTACTAGTATGTACTTCTTGACAGCAGGGTAGTACAGTTGTCGCTCCTAGATGAGGGTGGTTTCACTATCCAAACATGAGCCCGTTCCGATACTCCTCAACATTACTTCCGTCGAAAGCAAAGTCAAATGCCGACTGCAGTATCATCGCTACAGTTGCACACAGAAGCTCATTGATCCATGAAGCCATGGGAGAGAACTATGGCCCGACATCGGTCCTGTTATCATCAGTTCCAGCTGACGTCTTGTTCCGCGATCTTCAGTAGAAAATTTTTGTTGCTGTAAAATAATGACCAATGACAATGTCTCTATGTTCCTCGGTACCATCAGATAACGCACGCTGGTATCTAGACACACTTGGACAGTGAGAACTCGCATCCACACGCAAAGACGCGGACTTCACAATACCAACTCAACTGAAGAATGTGAAAATTGTGACATGCGCTAAGACTGGCCAAAGGTTTGACCTTATAGTTGTGCGAGGAAAAATTCTATTGGCTTTTTATGAAGAATTTGCATGGGCACAGACACAAAGAGCTGTGAACTACCGCTAGTGCCAGCCATGTCTATTGTTAAAATCACGTCAAGGAGGTTGTTTGAGCTGCCTGATTACCCGTAATTCACAGTGAAACAATACCTTCCCGGAAAGGCGTAAAACATGCCGATGTGATTATCAACAGCTTGAAACATCAGTAGAAATTTAACGTTGAACGTTTTTACTTATTTTGTACAATCAAGAACATAACCCGTGACAAAAATTTTGTACATCGAGGCTATATCTTGACAAAGGCTACATCTTGACAAAGATCATTTCACGTATATTGTGCGTCGACAGTAGGCAAAATGACAGATGGTGACCAAGAATATGGACATTATTTTGTCCTGTGTTCTCTCCATTCTTTTGACAAAAAGCTGTCCCTAGATCAGATCGCAGTCCTATGTTTTCTCAAAAGCTCATTGGTTTTCTTATGTCCAAGGTCGTTTCAGTTCAAGTTCCTCCGACTAACGAACTGCTGTTTATGTAATGAAAATGACGAGTTTGTTTAAGCAAGGAGGTTGAAACCTCCTTGGTTTAAGATTTACTTTCCTATCTAGAAGCCAAGATCTATCCCTAGTATTTATTTTTCCGACATATAGACATGACAATGAATGGCCCGCTGGGGCACCCAGAGTTACTACCGACGGCACCCAATACGTGCTGACCGTAGGATTTCCAAATACGTTGGAAACGTCGGCGTATACAAAGCCCAGCTTCATTAATTATGATCGTTTTTAGTATTTTTAGACCTTTATTACTGACCTTGATGGCATTCTTAAAAATGGGGATGCCATTTCTTTTTAGTTGTATATATTATGTTCTGTTATACGATGTCACGGGTAGACATATCAATGCCCCCTACCCCCCCCCCTTATTTGTGTTTAAAATGTAAACCTCATTGCTTATTTGTTGTCCAAGTATAGCCTAGGTTGGGTTGGGTTGGGTTGCAGGGGTAGCAGTTGACGTTAAACGGTTATAACCCGCGACCCAATCTTTGCTTTGAGAATAGGCGCCGTCAGGCTTTTGTCTGCCTATTTTCCCAACACGTCTGGGGTAAGGGTCCTAGAAATTCCAGTGCAAGCGCGAGTCAAGGTATGTAAGAAAATAGCAAGGACATTACACGCTGAATCAGGAAAGTCATGTACACAGCCAGAACACAGAAAATTTCACAGGTGTGTAAGTCACTTGAAAAACTCGGAAATTAGAGTTTTTGTGCACTGAAAGAAACCGCCGCAATTATCGAAAATAGTATGGAGCCTTCCCGGTGTGTGTGCATCAAACCATTCCGGCAAAATAGGGTAGTAAGCGTATTCAGTGACTAGAAGTGGTTAGGGTTAGAAAGGGCTTAGTGGTAGAAAATTTGTTTCCGAGGAATTGTATTTTTTGGCCATTTTTCGGTCTAAAATGGATAAAAAAACATGCAAATTTTGACAATTTTCCTGAGAGTGCTTAGGTAAAGTGTTAGGGTTAGAACTAGGGCTAGGGTTAGGATTAGGGTTAGCGTTAGGGGTTCGTTGTAGAAAATTTGTTTCCGAGGAATTGTGTTTTTTGGCCATATTTTGGTCTGAAATGAATAGAAAACATGTAAATTTTGACCAGTTTTCTGAGAGTGCTTAGGGTAAGGGTTAGGGGTAGAACTTGGGTTAGGGTTAGGGCTAGGGTTAGGGTTAGGGTTAGGGGTTCGTGGTAGAAAATTTGTTTTCGAGGAATTGTGTTTTTGGCCATATTTTGGTCTGAAATGAATAGAAAACATGTAAATTTTGACCAGTTTTCTGAGAGTGCTTAGGGTAAGGGTTAGGGGTAGAACTAGGGTTAGGGTTAAGGCTAGGGTTAGGGTTAGGGGTTCGTTGTAGAAAATTTGTTTCCGAGGAATTGTGTTTTTTGGCCATATTTCGGTCTGAAATGGATAGAAAACATACAAATGTTGAATATTTTTCTGAGAGTGCTTAGGGTTAGTGTGAGGGTTAGGGTTAAGGTTAGTGTTAGTGTTAGGGGTCCGTTGTAGAAAATTTGTTTCCGAGGAATTGTGTTTTTTGACTATATTTCGGTCTGGAATGGATAGAAAACATTCGTTTATTCGTTTATTCAGAAAAGAATCAGCATCGCAGTTTGTAAGAACAAACTGAATATCACTGATTTTGTACAAATTTTCAACTAGTCGGCTACAAGATATATGTATAAACATCTATTAAACAAATTACAGTACATGATGCAGAAACGCCTATACAAAGTTGTACAGTATACTTTACACAGAACACCGAAGTAAGGACAGGAACGTCCTACGCAGAGTATCAGGACTCGTAGTACAGGCGTATAGCCTGGTGCAAAAACGACCTTCTCAGTCTCTGTGTCCGGGCAGCTGGCACAGTAAGTGCCAAAACATGGAAATTTTGACCATTTTTCTGAGAGTGCTTAGGGTAAGTGTAAGGGTCAGAGCTAGGGTTAGGGCTAGGGTTAGGGTTAGTGTTAGGGTTAGGGCTTCGTTGTAGAAAATTTGTTTCCGAGGAATTGTGTTTTTAGACCATATTTCGGTCTGAAATGGATTAAAAAAACATGCAAATTTTGATCATTTTTCTGAGATTGCTTAGGTAAAATGTTAGGGTCTGAACTAGGGTTAGGGTTTGGGCTAGGGTTAGGGTTAGGGTTAGGGGTTCGTGGTAGACATTTTGTTTTCTAGGAATTGTATTTTTTGGCCATATTTTGGTCTGAAATGGATAGAAAACATACACATTTTGAATACTTTTCTGAGAATGCTTAGGGTTAGGGTGAGGATTAGGGTTAGGGTTACGGTAATGGCTAGGGTTAAGGTAGGGGTTCGTTGTAGAAAATTTGTTTCGGGGAATTGTGTTTTTTGACCATATTTTGGTCTGAAATGAATAGAAAACATGCAAATTTTGACCAATTTTCTGAGATTGCTTAGGTAAAGTATTACAGTCATAACTAGGGTTAGGGTTAGGGCTAGGGTTAGGGTTAGGGTTAGGGTTAGGGTTAGGGTTAGGGTTAGGGTTAGGGTTAGGGTTTGGGGTTCGTGGTAGACATTTTTTTTTCGAGGAATTGTGTTTTTTGGCCATATTTTGGTCTGAAATGGATAGAAAACAGACACATTTTGAACATTTTTCTGAGAGTGCTTAGGGTTGCAGTAAGATTCAGCCATATTGCA
>NC_049995.1:6116029-6150529 GCF_000003815.2 Branchiostoma floridae
ATATCTGAACGTACTGTTTTTCTGAGAGTGCTTAGGGTAAGTGTTAGGGTCAGAACTTGGGTTAGGGCTAGGGCTAGGGTTAGAGTTAGGGTTAGGGGTTCATTGTAGAAAATTTGTTTCCGAGGAATTGTGTTTTTTGACCATATTTTGGTCTGAAATGGATAAAAAAACATGCAAATTTTGACCATTTTTCTGAGATTGCTTAGGTAAAGTGTTACGGTCATAACTATGGTTAGGGTTAGGGCTAGGGTTAGGGTTAGGGTTAGGGGTTCGTGGTAGAAAATTTGTTTCCGAGGAATTGTGTTTTTTTGGCCATATTTTGGTCTGAAATTGATAGAAAACATACAAATTTTGAATATTTTTCTGAGTGTGCTTAGGGTTAGGCTGAGGATTAGGGTTAGGGTTACGGTTATGGCTAGGGTTAGGGTTAGGGGTTCGTGGTAGAAAATTTGTTTCCGAGGAATTGTGTTTTTTGCCATATTTTGGTCTGAAAAGAATAGAAAACATGTAAATTTTGACCATTTTTCTGAGAGTGCTTAGGGTAAGGGTTAGGGGTAGAACTAGGGTTAGGGTTAGGGCTACGGTTAGGGTTAGGGTTTGGAGTTCGTGGTAGAAAATTTGTTTTCGAGGAATTGTGTTTTTGGCCATATTATGGTCTGAAATGAATAGAAAACATGCAAAATTTGACCATTTTTCTGAGAGTGCTTAGGGTAAGGGTTAGGGGTAGAACTAGGGTTAGGGTTAAGGCTAGGGTTAGGGTTAGGGGTTCGTTGTAGAAAATTTGCTTCCGAGGAATTGTGTTTTTTGGCCATATTTCTGTTTGAAATGGATAGAAAACATACAAATTTTGATTATTTTTCTGAGAGTGCTTAGGGTTAGGGTGAAGATTGGGGTTAGGGTTACGGTTATAGCTAGGGGTTTGTGGTAGACAGTTTGTTTCCGAGGAATTGTGTTTTTTGACCATATTTTGGTCTGAAATGGATAAAAAAACATGCAAATTTTGACCATTTTTCTGAGATTGCTTAGGTAAAGTGTTACGGTCATAACTATGGTTAGGGTTAGGGCTAGGGTTAGGGTTAGGGTTAGGGGTTCGTGGTAGAAAATTTGTTTCCGAGGAATTGTGTTTTTTTGGCCATATTTTGGTCTGAAATTGATAGAAAACATACAAATTTTGAATATTTTTCTGAGTGTGCTTAGGGTTAGGCTGAGGATTAGGGTTAGGGTTACGGTTATGGCTAGGGTTAGGGTTAGGGGTTCGTGGTAGAAAATTTGTTTCCGAGGAATTGTGTTTTTTGGCCATATTTTGGTCTGAAATGAATAGAAAACATGCAAATTTTGACCATTTTTCTGAGACTGCTTTGGGGTAAGGTTATTATTAGGGTTAGGGCTAGGGTAGAATTCATAATTTGCTAAGTAAGTATACGGTATAGATAGCTTTTGGTATAGATTAATGGTGCTTTTGAATTAGGAATCCGTTAAATACTATTACCACAAGGTACCTTAATCCGTTTAACCACTGTATTAGATAAAGACTTAGTGAAAAGAACATTTTACATGTACAACTTAAATTTAACACTGCATGCATTTTAATATTATTGCAGTATTTAATGTCATAATTACTTGAGCGAGACTTTGGCGAGCATGTACATATATATTGACTTGTGGACTTTATTTTAATTCATTAACAAAGCAAGCACTTTTCATTGACAGAAAGATATAATTTAACTGAGACATAAGTGACATATTTAGATAGCACTTATATCATCAGGGATACATTTCAATGTAAACATTGAATAGCCTTTAACTTTGAGAGTTTCTTAATCTATGTTTTCTACACATTTGTAATTCGAATAGCAGGAGTAAAGGTGTAAGTATATAATTCGAATACATATTTCAATTCGTGGCTATTCGTCTTTGATTTTGTTAAGATTTTTATGACACCATTTACACCTCAGGGCGGGTCATTAACTTTTAATTAGACACTATAGAACTCAAGTGAATTCTGAACTTTATTGCAGGTGAAACTGTAACAGATACTACTTATGCAAATAAGTTGTTAATGACATAATTCATGTTATGGTTCAATTTAGTTCTTATAACAAGTAAACTATTATACTATCAACGTTACTTGTGTAAGTTAATTAAAGGTGTATATAACACAGCATAGATGATGTAGATGTGGAATTTATTTGTATAATCAGAATATTTCATGGGGATATGAGGTCTCCGAACTCTTGTTTGTAATGTCTTTTAAATGCAGGTCCTATTTAAAATTATAGGATAGACATGGACAAAGAATGCATGCAGCGTCTGTGTATTATAAAAGCGTGTAATTGACATAAATTACTTGAGAGGGGCGGAGGTAGTCTCGAATAAAGGAAATCGTCATTAGCTTACATTTCTCAGTGCGGAAGGTCATATCGTTTTTCGATGCTTAGACATTCAAATGATCATGGACAGTCTAGTTTCACAAACAGAAAAGTCGTCAACATATGTTGAAGTAAGCAGGCTTCATCATAGCTAGTCTAGTTAGATACCAAGATGATTCTTACTGCTCTGCGCTAGATTCTTTCGATTTTGTTACACAGAGATGTTGTTGGACCAGGATGCCATACCGGTGCAACGAACTCGATGATCGGACGCACGTAGGTGGAGTTTACGGCCACAAGGTCTTCAACAACGACTTGAAAGTGTTTACGCTTTCTCAGGATGAAAAGCGCTTGCTGGATTTTGCACATATGTAGTACACGTGGTATTCCAGTTTAAGTTATATTACAGGAAAACACCATGAATCTTCATGGTTTCAACTTGACTAAATACTAGTCTACTACACGTTCGATATCAGAGCCGTCAGACGTGGTAAGTTGCTTGGAAAAATTTTGGTTCATATGCATATATTTTGCTTTGGACGAGTTTAAATATAAACCGATGGCCTGACATGCTGTCATTACTTTGTCTAGCAGGATTGTTGCAAAAAGTGATGAGTTTTTGAGAAAGGCCATGTTGTCTACTATGTCAATGTCAGCAAAGACTTCTGCATGCGTGTTAGATTTTACGGTACACAAGCGTTCTTTACTATAATTAAGCCTTGTATAAATTCCGTGTAATTAGTTTGTTAGCAAGTTTGACCATGGTAAGTAAATGTATGCATCACAGTTATGACATCTGTGCTTTAATTTTATCCTGATTTTGAAAACAAAAATGTTGTTACCCTTCAGCGATGGTCAACATAAAAAAATGCTTTGAAAGTGCCGACTGGTATGTGTAAGACGTTGAGCAGCGTTGGCTGGCCTTTGTTCAGCTATGCGAAGTCACAGCTGGTGAATTTAGGCTACAAGGCTAGCTTTCAGAGCGTCATCAAAATTGCCATACGCTAAGGATACGAGATGCTAGGTCTCGGGCATTTATGTTACACAAGAAAATCTCTAGGAGTGCTGCGCTGTAATAAAAGCAAAAGTAAAACAATGACACTGCTGCAAGCTATTTATTAACCATATGGACTTCGTAATGTTAATAAAGGCAATGTGAAAAAATGCATACTAGTATATTGAATGGAAGTAAGAAAAAGTCTTTAAGTTTTCAGCCTCATATTTGCAATCAGCCGATGCTGTTAAAAGCATCAGAAATTTCTCATTGCCTTTATACGATTGGGGCGCTCTTAGGAAATCAAGGTCCGATATAGCGTGTGTTTGAATAGTTGTTTATAGATTTCGATCCTTAGCAACTTCATTCTTCTATTAATTTGCCCCAAACATTGACCTGGAACTTAGCAACTATCCCATATGAACTAATTCTTAAGGCATTTTCCCCATCACGCATCGAACTTCATAGGTCTGCATGGAGGGGCGATACTCGGTTACTAGATTATAAATGGTTCATTCATTTGTTTATCTGTAATAAATTTTTACCTACTAAGTCTTTTCTGTGTTGAGATGTGGTCTTTTAGAAAATAACACTCCCCTCTGGAGTACAGTATACACAGGATAGGTCATAGGTCGCAAATGGTCTCTATACAGGATTTTGGGTAACAGATTCACAGTAAGATATGTAACGAAAGAGGACTAAAAGATATATTATATTATATTATCTGAAAAGAAGACACAAGGAGGTAAAAAGAAAGTAGTGTAGTAGTTCTTTGTATTGGTTCTGGTTTCTATAGCACACTCACTCACTCCGGTTTAAAAAGTGGTTTCCTCTCGTCACCGTAGGCGACCAATCAGATCAGTTGCTCTTCCTGATGCGGTTGATCCAGTCGCGGAAGGCACAGACACGCGCAAAGACTGCCGGGTAGCTGGTGCTGCAGGTTTCGGCACCGAAGCTGGTCACCCCCACCACTTGGTACGACCCGTCTATCTCACAGACAAGAGGACCGCCAGAGTCACCCTGCAATTTGTGGATAAGAAAAGTCATTATGTATGGAGATAAGTGCTCATTCGCTACAAATAGAGAGGGGCAGGAACAAAAAACTGTTGACGAGAGAACATGAACATACTGTTCAGGGAAAGCAGTGGAAGATAAACTACATCGTATATGTCAATGTTCACATTACAATTCCGAAAACAAACAAACTTTTCCTTAAAATCTCCAAATCTTTCCCAAGCTTTTCTCACCTTACCGACCAACAAAAAACAATCTTCTTGCTCAAGTCGTCCAACCCCTTTATATATGAAAATGTTTAACAATTCATCTCCCACTGCATACAGAAAAGAAGCCAATCCCATCAAAAAGCTTATGAGTAGAAATAGATTTAGATTAGACGTTATTTCTCTTTTGATTTATCTATAGATTTCATTTTTCTTCTCTGTAAAGTATACAATTATGTATACCACTACATTGCCTGCAATTACCCCTTGGGCATGAACTTGCAATAAAGATTATTATGATATAAAATATTAGGCCTAGTATAATAGCCTGGAAGCCATCATAAAATGAAAGGTCGACTCTCTCTGATTGGCTGTGTGAATGTGACGTCACAAGGAGTAGGAAAACATTAGAGTTTTACTACACCCTACATAAACAAAACACCCTACGTAAATAATGTTCACAAAGCGCTGGGATACACACATTGATAACGTAGTTTACCCTCAAACCACCGTAGCTTTATTTCGACTAATCTTACCGCATGGGGTCAAAACTGACCATATCGCCTATGTACATTTCTATTGGTGTTCACGGGCCTGTTCGTGGTAAATCACTCTAATACAAATGAAAATGTCTACCAAGCATGCCCCATCCTCGCCTGGACCCTCACCCCCGTTACAGATCATGCTCTCAGGTCTGTAGTCATTGGTCCAAGTGCACTCACTGTCGCTTAGCAACGGGAGGTCTGCCTGCTGCAGCTCATCAGCAATAGGCCCTAGTGATAACAAAAAACATAATGATTGTGTGAAACTTTCGAATACAAACATACATGTGCACACACACACACACAGACACACAAACACACACACACACACAGACAAACAAACAAACAAACATGCAGACATACACACAAGAACAAAATACCTGCCACGGCCAGCTGTTCGGCCTTGCGTTCTCTCCTTCGACAATACGTGACGTTCCGGCAGTCCTAGGTGCGATCATTTGATGGCGGCAACCTGAAAACAATATGCGAAAAAAAACAGTGTATTCGTTACATCAGCTACAAAATCCGTCTGAGCTCCATAAATATTCCTGAGTAGGGATGGGTACCTTCTTTTTTTTCGGAAAATCCGGATCTAAAAAAAATTCGGTGCACCGGATGTTGGACCTATGGGAGATTAAATGATTAGGCATTTACATATTAGGACTAACCGGTCGTGGAAAGTAACACAACCGAAGTAGAGTCGAGTCTTTAGTCTTTAATACCAAGATTTATAGTCAATCGTACAAAGGAAGTTAGCCTTGGAGGATTTAAAAACGGCAGGGGAAGTCGAATACTCCACAAAACAGATTTCTTTGTAGCGAAATAGGCTATCGTCCTTTTACAATTTTTCACAGACGATCAGGTTCAGGTTCAGGTCCGGACCTGGACCTGATCCTCTGGACCTGAACTGGACCTTGACCTGAATTTTCTGTACCGGTACCCACCCTATTCCAGGCCTGAGGAAATTGAACGATCCATATGGCTGGTTCTATGGCCCGCTGCAAATTTTAACCATTGTATATGGTGAATCAACTGCAGCTAAAGTTAGAATGTGAAAGACACTTACCATTTGCCATGGCTACCATCGATGCGAAAATCAGAAAAACCTTCATAGCTGTGGTGATGCAAACCGTTTCGTGTATGTTACAGTCACAAAGTTGTTATAGATACACTTGGAATTATACAGGGTTGTGCGGAAATCATTATTATATTTCAGCCATACCACAGGTATGGTGAAATATATTGTATTCGTAATGTTTCTTCTTCTTTCTTCCTTTCTCCTGTCAAATTTTCAGTAACTCTAAAGTAACTCTAAACTGCCATAGTTCCAACCCAATAAAATGCTCTCAGTGCCAGGTTATGACCACTGACACACGATCTAGACATAGTCTTTTTTATTCTTCATCTCTCGCGATCGTCACATGGCCAACTCCCTCCAGGAGCGAGTGGCTCTCCCTCTCTCTGGAACCCCCCCCCCCCTCCAGACTCTTGTCTCCTAATTCCTTCTCTCTCTCTGACCCCTCTGGGTCCTACCATTCCACATACTAGTGGGGGGTCCACTCAATACACAACACACGAAGTCAGATTTCATACAAAATAAAAAAAAATTAACGGTGGTGTACAGAGTTTTGTATGGGAGCTGGCGATTCCAATAACCAATAACCTATGCATAGGAGCTCCTGTGGAAGTGTATGTTCTTTCATATGGACCCGGAGTGTATTGGGTAAGCTCCGTTTTGACATAAAAAAAATAACAATATCAATTCACTATATTGGAGAAGTTACTGTTTAAATTTTTGATTTTCGCCCAGGGATGATTTGGAACAGTTAAATGTTGCATGGGAAAGAGTATGGCTGAAATATGCTGTATTTGCTCACAAGCAAATGTCTAGTCTTTTTTTAGTAACCCTCGGTCACGTTTATCATTCTGTGTTGTAATAGTATTACGAAGCCAAATCATGTCCAGATAGTATAATTAGTATCATTATAGTCTGTAAAAGCACGGATATCTATTTAAGAAAGTTGCTTAGAATCACCGAGTACACCAATCAAGTTGCTTTTCTCTTAAGGAGAAAAAAAGCTACTGAGATGCAAAGTTTTGTTCTTATTCCCTGAATATTATGAACGCAATGATCGTGAGAAACGTACACATGTTATCTTGTTCAGTGTCGAGTACAGTATCCGTTTACGTGTTAACTTAAAATAGCCGAAAGTCAACAAAGTAGGTTGCAAAACAAATATTATCACCACATTAGTAATACTTTCTCCAGAGTAAAAGTATCAGTTTTGGGATTTTATCCACTTTGTTTACTCGACACTACATGCCATTAGCATCCTTCTTTGTTGTTTTGTGTAAAGCTAACGGCATAACCCGCCGTATGTTCAAATACGTGCTGTCTACGTGCCAAAATGTGGGCAATCTTTTGGGATCCGTAGATGGTAAGTACCGCCTCCGTACGAAGTCGTAGGGAATCTGACGGATTTTGGAGCACGCAGACACGCCGTAAAACATTGTGTGCCATCCGGCTGCGGATTCGCCCGCCGTACGTGCCAGAACGTTTTCAGAAATACGTGGCGGACGTGGCCTCCCCCCCCCCCCCCCCCAATGTACGGACTTATTGCACGTGCGTCGGGTTGCGCCCTTAATAATAGCTTAAGACTGCAAAGACACAAGGATTGAGTCATATGACTCAGATTCGAATTCCATGGTGAGAGTTTTAATTTTATGACTCTTATCTTAAAGTTCCCCTTCAAATTGAGAAAATCAAGTCAACACGTCTGTAAAATCCAATCGTTGCTTGAGTCAGTAGACTCAATATGTCCTGAACGTCTAAGTAATAATATATTCAATTCCCAGGTAAAGGCAAGCCTAGACGGCTGCATTCGGTAAAATATAAAGCCTCATTTTCCCATTTTGAAGCCAAAAAAAGGAATAAAATTGACGATTCCATAGTATTCGTGATATCTGTTATTCCTACAAAATTTGAATGCTTCCCAGTGGTTGATTGCATGGATACCGTAAAACCCATATAAATAAGACTCACTAAACATTTTTGGCGACGCCTCAAGGGCGAGCTTACCAGTATATTGTGCGTCCGTTTGCCAAGAATTCCCAGAATTGTACAGGCATGTCATGGCAATTGTTCCGCACGTGCGTAGTTGCATCATCTGCCTTTAGCCTGTAATTTTGAACAATGTTTCAACATAGAAAAGAGCACCTCGTTTGGTACTATATGTTGACTGATTTTTTTGGTATATATTGACGCTTCCTTGAATGATAGGCTTTAAACACTTATGGTGTTTGTGTTGCTAAATATCGCCTGTTTTTTTTTTCGTACAAAAAAAATTATCAACATATAAAAATAAATATTTTAGAAATATCAGTGCAGACTGGTGTGCATTAGATGTTGAGCACTGGTGGTAAATTTTGGTACAAAACTAGCTTTTAGGGTGTTATCAAGAGCCGCCAACCACCAAGGAGCAAAAATGGTTTTGGTAGGTGTCGGGCATTTACATTGCACATGAAAATCGCAAGGGGCGCTATGCAGGATAAAAGCATGAAGGTAACACAATGTCACTGCTGCAAGCAAATTATTAACCATATGGACTTCGTAATGTTACTAAAGGTAATGTACACAGCGTAACGTTACATGTATTCAATGGACGTGACAAAAAATCTACAAATTTGTAGCCTCATATTTACAATCAGCCGATGCTGTTAAAAGCATCAGAAATTTCTCTGACCTTTAACCTTCTTATGACGTCATACTCCATACACCCATTGTTAACCATTTACCTAAATCACACAAAGGTTGATGAATTCTTATCACTTAGTCAGTATGCAAACCCGTAGAAATAGCTCTTAAACATTTGAAGTCCTTCAAGAAATAATCAAATATGACTTAGGACAATAGAGAATGACTAGTATTCTTACTCTTATTCTTACCACTTACGTACGCAATGGGAACTCACTAGTCAAATATTGATACACACCGTAACCCTTAAAAATGTGCGTTATAGCAAAAGTTTTATTGTTTTTTTACAACGCGAAGAAAATTTTATTTGCAGAGAAAAACATCAAAGAAGGTATTCCTTATGTTGCTTATAAATGAACAAAAATATTTCATATCAAAGCTTTCGTGATGAGACTATTGGTAGAGTTTGTTTCACCAGAATCATTTCCAAATTTACGGTAGACTCAGATTTATGAGGTTTGCTCAAATACACTTTTACATAAGAACCACGCCTTCTAAACTAGCGCTGTCGTTTGGTCCGTCTATACGCCTTTCTCTAGAAGAATGCCTGGGTCGGGCAAAAAGTACCACTTCGATCACAACATGGAGTCTTCGAGCAGTCAGAGACACGTCTTCGAGATGGAAGGAGGTGAAAAGAAAGGAGGATGCTGCAGCAAGACGTGTAAAGTTGTAACGGGGCTGGTTATCGTGTTGGCCGTTTTGGCTGGGCTTGCTTGTGTTGGGTATTTCGTGATTTACAGGATGTATTTTGAAGGTAGGTTGCGTTCCGTTAGTTGGGTCATCTTAAGCTCATGCAATTAGGCGTTCTCTAAGATTTGGTTTTAAAAAATCACCTGAAAGTTGAACATGGTGTAGAATTTTTTTGTGGGCAACCGTCGCTGTATATCAACTGTTATATATGATATATGTTTTTACACTTTTATGATAGGTACTTTGACGTATACAGAGCAAGTTCCGAATGTTGACTTTGTGTTGTAAATCTGGTAGAAAAATTTATGGTGTGGACAAATTGGGGAGTGTAACATGCATGATAATGATTTTGTGGTGACATGTAACGTTATTTAGACGTCACTTTTTTTTCTACAGGTCTATGTTACACTAAATAGTCCGTACGTGGGTTTTGGCTATACAAGCGAATACGCCCCTTACTCTTTATTAGCCTCCAAGTTTGCCGACCTTCAACATCTGAAAGGTCACTTGACACACAGTCAGGCAGTCGCGCACTGTTATATATAAGGGCCTTGACATAAGTAAAGGCTACCGTCTTTGACTGTCAAGAAAGTGCCATTCCGTTTGCTCGCAATATTTCCAAGCTGTACATTGCGGGTAAAATAACAGGTAAAAACGTAATGACATATAGAGGGCAAGCTTGTTTTTCAAAAACTTTTTTGATTCGTTACGTTACGAAGCCATAAATATGTTCAATCGTAAAGGGAACAAGCAGGTAGGTAACGTCTTGGTCACTACAAATTAAAGAGGCATTGTCCACGTCTTGACATCAAATAAGATTTATGAAGAGACAATTGGCGAGGGCACGTTCTTCTTCTTTGCATTTGTTTTCCTATCAAACAGATTGTGTATTATGGTTGCTAGTGCTTGACAAGCGCCAAAATAGGATTTTAATCTATCTTTACATACTCAGACGACAACCCCTGGTAAAGTCTTGTCCAGAAAGAAATGTTTGTGAGGACAAGTGTCAAGTTTAAGATCGAATAAAAAAAACATCAGGAGCCTGTGGTTTATGTTTTCTCAGACCAATCTCGACTGATTTTCGAAGACAACTTTGACACTCTGGACTTCACTAAGTGGAAACATGAAATCACAGCGGCCGGGGGAGGGGTGAGTATTGTCTTATATTCGTTCCAACAGTTCTAAAAGTCAATGCCATGACTTTGCCAATATACCATTTTAAAGTTAATACTTCAGATGGTATTTTATAATTCAATCAACAGTTCTAGCATAAACGCTATCCTGAATACGTTTATATGCAGGAGGGTAGAAATGTTGCATTGAAGGAATGTCCAATTTATGGTTTCTGACGTGTTCTTTCTCTATTTTTTTTATCTATTTCCACATTAGAACAATGAGTTCCAGATTTACGTCAATGACCGCGCCAACACGTACGTCCGGGACGGAATTCTGTTCATAAAACCGGTGGGTGCGTTTTGTTACACTCATTGCTGTTTACCGGATCTGGACGACAATCCAACTTACACATTTTACATGCTTGAAATTTGCGTTACTATTGTGTAATTCTTTTTATCAAGATAACTACCATGACTACGTACGCCATTTCACGATTCTTCTTGATGATTTAGATATCCGAGTTTAAGTCATACGAAATAAGGACCGTATAGAAATTTCCATTGTTTCGTTCACTCAGACACTGACGGCCGATTTCTACGACGAAGCATTTCTGTCCGCTGGGACCCTCAACTTGTATGGTGAGCATCTGATCTTTTCCGGTGCTAAAGTATAGAAATAAAGCTAAATGTTTCGAACAATTAAGCAGATTCGTTTATTTCACTCACTCACTCACTCACACTTTCTCCAGTAGAAAAAAATATTATAGAAAATTAGGAAACTACAAAAAATGGCTCATGATTGTTTTTTAGCTTGTACCCAGCTACAAATAAACACCCAACGCATGTGTCTCACAAAATGTCGGGACCGCAAACAACCTAGGATTCAAACCCAATAGCATCCGTTTTAGTTTAGCAGTAGCGCTAGTTGACGGCTTTCATTTCAATTAATGTTAATTTTATTACAGTATACTATACCGTATTACCATCAATATTGCTTTTCCGTGTACGGTTGCAATTAGCTATAGCCGTTGGGCATGAATGTGGAATAAAGATATTTCATTTTTCTGTTATTCTGCCCATCCTACCCTAGGCTTGACCCCAGCTGACCAGTGCACCAGTCACTTCAATGGCGGCTGTTGGAGGCAAGGTTCCGCTGACTTCCCCATCCCTCCCATCCGGTCGGGCCGTCTGACCACCACCGAGAGTCTGAGCTTTACTTACGGCAAGGTGGAGATCATGGCCAAGTTACCGACCGGAGACTGGATCTGGCCCGGTAGGTTTGGTCTTGCATTTCTGATAGATACCGCTAGAGGCGGTCCAACATCAATCATAATACATTATCATATAGCCAGGCGCCGCGGACCAATCAGAAGGCCCCGTTCCACGTTGGTTATGACGCCGTGACACTTAGATTCCGGCCAGGCCGGTGTGTATCCTCCTTCTGATTGGTCAGAATGAATCGACACCGGCACCAGTGTAGATGCAAATCGACACCGGTGCCGGTATTCATTCATTCTAACCAACCAGACTGACCGATACACACAAGATATGCAGGGTTTGGCCAATCAAAAGGAGCGAAACATATGCCAGAGCAGAGGGAATAAGTACAGACTGCAAGGAGGGAATAGCTCCTTCTGTTAACATTGATAATGAGTTTTGTTGTTCTAAAAAGCGAAAGACTGCAATGTTTTGAATATTTTCTGTGAAAATTTTGGTTTCAAACTGCAATCTGTAAACAAATGTATGTACCAGGGAACAAATGTGAACTTTCAGAAATTCGACAAATGAATTCACACGTATAGTACCAGGGGATCTATGCGTCATACAGGAGTTTGCAAGTTTGGGTAGGCTATATGATAATAACGTTAATGATCCGCCTGTTCCTCGGTGTACATGGTGTCATAACGCCTGGTCCTTTGCTATAACCACCTCATAAAACCACCTCGTTCGTTTGGCTTACTCGGTGGTTTTCTTCGGTGGTTATAGCAAAGGACCAGGCGTTATGACACAGTATACACCTCGGGGCGGGTCATTAACCCTTAATTAAATCATGGTTGGGAGTCTCGGCTTCACCTAGGGAAAGGTGGAGGTCATGCCAAAGTTACCGACCTGAGATGGGATCTGGCCAGGTAGGTTTGGTTTTGCATTTATGTTAGATACCGCTAGGGGCGCTTATGTCTCATGATCAACCCATCAACCATGGTTGGAGAGTGTCGAATTCACCTACGGAAAGATGGGGGTGAGACCCATGACCAATATAGGAATGAATGTGGCCAAGTAGGCTTGCACTTGCACTTAGCAATAATATCACTAGGGGTGGTCTTCAGCTGTATTTGCCCAAAAGTAGTTTGGATACCTATTTCGTTTTAGCTTTGTTTGCTCTTACAGTCGAGCGACCGTAAGCAATATATAGTACATGGCAGAAAAGCAAAATGACATCCAGGTCCGCCTTGTACTTTTCATAGAAATCACTAGAGGCGCTTTTGATCGGTCGACTGAAGAGCTGGTCAGAATTTGATGGAGTTAGGGACTAGTAGTGACATTGTAGGTGGGCCACATATCATTCGTTTTCTACCATTCTTTTCCAGCCATTTGGCTTCTTCCGATGCACAACGAGTTCGGAGGCTGGCCTTCCTCGGGTGAGATTGACATCATGGAGTCCAGAGGTGAGATCTTTCCCTGGCAACTTTTTGTTTGCTTTTGGGAATGGCATAAATTCCTATTAAAGCAAGTTTTCTGCCCTTTGACACAATGTTTCGAAGTCTTTTTTCTGTCCTATAGGAAACCGTAACCTCACCGACGGCAATGGGAACTCCATCGGAGTTGACCACATGGGGTCGACCCTGCACTGGGGACCGTACTGGCCGTACAACGCATATGACAAGACTTCAGAGGGATTGTGCGTAGAACCATTTATGTTCTCTTCTAGTTTCATTTTTTATATATTAACTGAATCTTTTCAACAAGTCTTGTTGTGACCTGTACTTAGCCCGGTGTGGTAAAAATGTGAATAAAGGTCTTCAATCAATCGATCATCTGAAACTAGGATAATATGCTAACTGAAATTTTGTGAAATCGGTGACAAATCTAGCCAAAAACGGTGCAAAGTAGTTTATTTCTTTGTACTTTAATATCATATGTATAGACATGCCATTTTTACAATGTCTACCTACTTTGCGACAACGGTATCGTAGCTGAAATACTATGCTTATTGTTTGTTTATTGTTTGTTTTCACACAAAATAAACAAATTATTTTATGTACAAGAGAAACTAGAAACAGCCAAACTAAAATTACACATATTATTTATATTGAGATAATAGTTGATTGTATCATATACACATTTTCTACGAAAATAAGATCAAGCAATTCAAAGAAGCAAAGCGTTAGATATTTAGGAAAGTGACGAAAATAAATGGACTGGCTAACTTTGACAACTACATTTGCTCCATTTTTCAGTTCGGCAAAGGAAGGGACCTTCGGTAGTGCTTTCCATAAATACGGACTGGAATGGACTGCGGACCACATCAAGTAAGCTCAAGTTGCCCCCCCCCCCACACACAAACAAATTTCAACCGCAAACAATCAATAGTTGGAACAGAAAGGTGGTGCCTAACAGATTAGACTATGTGAGATTGAACATATTGAAATACTTTTTTACTCTGTTTTAAAAGGATACTCAAAATTGGCCCTCTGCAACTGCGTGAATAAGTGAACTTTGCCCTTCAAGAATATAAACATATTCTTGAAAGGCACAGTGGGCACAAGACCAGATTATTTGAATCAAATCATGAAATCAGTTCATATTATTGTTTATCAGGTGCTTCGTGGATGATGAATTGGTCCTGAACGTCTCCCCTCCCAATGGATTCTGGGAGCTGGGTGATTTTGGACTGCCCGATGAGGAGAACCCGTGGGTGGCGGGCGGCAAGATGACACCATTCGACAAGGACGTAAGATTTATGACATTTTTCAAATGCAAGATTCTCCCCCAAATAGTTTCATCAGTTTGGTAGAATATAGGATATAGGAGAATTCTTTTTACACAACCAGCAGGTACTTACATTGCTTATGTTTCGTAAGAAAGTCAACCCCGGTGATGAACTGGGATGAGGGGGGATACAATCTTAGCCACGTTTGGGATTGTTTTCTCACCACAAAAGCGCCACCTATATCGGCTACATATAGCAGTTAGAAGCAGAACTCCAGTTAGAAGCTCTGACGAAGGTTTCTGAGAGACATCGAAACGTAAGCAATGTAAGTACCTGCTGGTTGTGTAAAAAGAATTCTCCTATATCGTAAAATTTTCTAGTAACAAAGAATCCACAGGCATCTGCCGTCTATATTTCGACAAAGACTATCATAGAATTTGTTAGGGTTTAACTGATAAATTTGATAATCTAGACACCGATGGATACTAGCAATTATTCTTCGACCAAGACGGGACACTTCCGTTCAGGTCACGTGACCTTTAGCTCATTTTAACGGTAGAAGTCTCATGAATAGAAGCATTTATCAATAGAACCTTCTTGTTTCAACTTGAGAAGGATCAGAGGTGGTAAGAGACCTTGTTTCTTTCTTCACAGGTTGATACATACGTCAATACTTCTGTGACGCTCTGTCACCCGAGTCCCTTCAGGCAGTCAGGGCAATACTACTAGTAAATGGTTGTACTTCGCACAACAGCTAGGTGCCGCTTCAGTGTTACAAATGCGGTTCCAAACGCAAAGTACTGTAAATGCATTTAAGTTCGCGGGGATGTATTTCGCGGTAGCGGGAAAATGGACTTTTCGCGGTGGTTTTAATTTCGCGGTAGCACCATGCACTGTAGTCTCTTACTGTTATGGAAAAATTTTCGCGGTGGTTTTAAATTCGCGGTGAATGAAGCGGCTGCCGCGAAAACCGCGAACATTAATCCACTGCGAACGTTTCTGCATTTACAGTATATTGTCACATTTACATTACTCAGGGATTGTCGAACGCTTGTTGGTAATCACTATACTTGGGGGTACGTAAATAACATATAAGGGCTTTATGTTACAGATGTTGTATTTTCTATTCTATCCCAGTTCTTCCTGATCCTGAACGTGGCTGTAGGCGGAACGAACGGCTTCTTCCCTAATGACGGGGTGAACGGAGGGTACGACCGCCCATGGGGTGACGGGGACTGGTACGGGCTCGCCATGAAGAACTTCTGGGCCGCCAAGGACCTGTGGTACCCGACCTGGGACGGGGAGGACGCAGCCATGCAAATAGACTGGATAAAAGTCTGGCAGCTGTAGGCTTTCTGCAACCTTTTATAGGAGACATAAGTACTTTATTGCACAACAATTGTACATGATACAATGTATGACAACAACTATTACGCAAAGTACAAAATAGAGGTATACGAAAAGCTTAACAACCTAGCTAATGTAAAAATAATGGCCAATATGATATAATTCTTTGGTATAGCATTACAATGGAGTAGACTAATCATTAGTTACGGTATTTTTTCTTATAGCAGAGCAGTCCTTGATATATTTGCCTATTTTTGCATTATGGGAGTTCTGACATGTAAAGATATATACAAATCTGTTCGTAGCATCGAGTCTCTTGAAATCTGTTGTACTTGCATAATTGATTCGAGAAATATGAATAATTCATTACGTAAACTAGCGTATCTAGAACATTCCATTACTAAGCGAAATTCATCTTCAATGTGTTTTGGGAATTCTATGAAAAATCCATGCGAGCGTGCGAATAAACCAAAGTTTGACAACCCCCCACCCCACCCCAAAAGTTGCCTTCATTATGAAATCTAAGTGGCCAGGAAGGTTAAATAAATGACTGAATATAGTACATGTGTACAACGAACAATACATTCTTCATTTTGTTCTTTCACATCTTCTTCGACCTTGGAATGTTCTTTGAAATTAGTATACATATCCCGATATTTATTTTTGGAATCCACGACATCTATTTGCCTATTTCAAACCTGCAAACCCGCTTTGTACGATTTAGAGTATGGATTACTTTGGGGGGGGGGGGCGAAAATTGATACGCGTGCGGATGTCATCTATTCAACAAATTAACATCAGCAGCATATACAGCTATAATAATGGTTCAACTTTATCCGTGGGATGACCTATTTCTGTTGCTTCTAAAATCAGGGTATTTATATTAAGTGTCAAGTGAACGGTGGTGCAATAACTGTCCGTCGACTAATGTTATCCCTTACTGGCTTTTTTTAAAGCAACGGAAATGGGCACCCCTTATCTCAATCAAATACTGAACAAATCCCTCAGTTCAGGTGAGGTGCAGGTTCCGTGCGGCTGGTGGCGTGAGGTGGGGCTATAACGAAAAATAAAGTGCGAAGTGCAGCAAACAAAACCGAAAAACTACATCTGGGAGCTGGGGTGGCCCATGTGTTGGAACAACCCCAACTTGAAACTAGTAAGTGATGATGCAGTGACAATGTTGGTAACTTTACACTTACTGTTGTTGGAAAATAACTGGTTCAGTATGTTACAGCCCGGCAAGAGAGTGCATCAAAGCGGAGTGGATGTCCTCTAGTGGGGTTTTGTGTTCCTAGTGATGTATTGGTGTATTGGTATAGATACCAGTCCGTAGAAGGCCTTGCAGAACAACAACACTAGGGCAATGACCCTAATTGACGCAGGCGCAGAAGGCCCAAAACGAGTACGAGTCCATTAAACGAGTCCACGGTATTTTAGCCTATTTTCAACTTTTAGCAGGAAAATGTAAGTAAAATTTCATATTGGTGAGACAGTGTAGGTTACAGATGTTCAGATTCGGCAAAAAAACAAGGTTTTGGCGAATTTTTTTCGGCTTGTGCTGACCCCTAATTTGAAGTGGTCAGTCCCTAAAATGATGTCATGGAAAGGCAAGATGGTGGTAGTTTTGACCGCTGAAATATCTTGCGCTGGTCAGAAAGTTTAAAGATTAGACCTTTGGACACTTGAGATAGCGGGCTGCTGTGTGGGGTGAGTTCTTATGACCTGGAATGTTCACGGATGAGATTATGACACCCTGAACTTGCTAATTTTTACATTATCGCCAATACAGATTTCCATTAGTGTTCACTGCTCACTAGGCGAGCGAGCCTGACTCCTCCTTCCTTGCAGGGTCGGCCAACCCAGTTTGTTCTGCAGGTATGACACACTGGTGGTGTTCCTGTAGTCGTTAAAGACAAACCTAGCAGCACGTTTCTGTCCGGATTCTATTTTGTCCACTAACACATTTGTATTGGCATATTGACGCTTCTGTGTGTTCCATATTGTGGATGCATACTTGGTTTGGGTCTAACTAGCGATGTTTAAGCTTTTGCCCTTACCTCTTTGCTTCCCCCCTTATATTTCTTCGGAGAAATCCCAGTGTACTGTTGGCCTTGGCCGTGACGGACTTGATATGTGACTGACTTGAGGTCCTGTGACAGAATGATCCCCAGGTAGGGGTGGTGGGCACTGACCTCAAGAGGTTCTGCAAACATTGTGTACATTAATTGTGGTGAGCATTTGGATGTGTTCACATGGATAATAATACAGCACTTCTTCACATTGAACTTGAGTTGCTGTGTTAAGACCATTCAGAAAGTATGTCCAGGTCTTTTTGTGGATAAAGGTGACCGTACGTTAAATCAGAGGCTTGCAATTTAAGATTTAGGATAAAAATGTGTTTACGGTTATCCATCCAACCCTGCCGAAAACCTACCATGCAACCCTAGTCTTGTTGGGGATTAGACGCTGGCGACACACACACATATTTTTGACCTTACATCGCAGTGATGAAATTCAAAATAGACTTCTTGTATGTTACGCTCTGCTACAAGATTTGGGATTTGAACAGTTAACATAGTCCCTTAAGCCTCTGTGTGTGTAATGTAATGTGCAGTTTTGTACAGTTTTTTTATCTCCATTTAAAAAAAATGGAGGTATTGTTTTTGGTTATGTCTGTGTGTGTCAGTGTGTTAGTTATATTTCAGGATATTTGTAGTATGCATAATAACATTGAAACATCTTAATAGATTGTAATGATATTTTGTATAGGGGGTGTGAAAGTTTGGCTATGCAAACGAATACGCCCCTTACTCTATTACAAGGCGCCAAGTTTACCGACATTCAAAATCTGAAAGGCCACACTAAGTCAGATAGTTGCGCACTGTTATATATGAGAGTATTAACATATGTCAACGCTGCCGTTTTTGACTGTAGAAAATTTGACGTTCCGTTTGCTTGCAATGTTTCCAAACGTTTTGAGTGTTGGTAAAAAGAAAAAGTAAAAAGGTTACCACGTACCGAGGGGAAACTTGTTATGTTTCAGTCATACCATAGGTATGGTGAAATATATTGCATTCGTAATTAATGTTTTTTCTCCTGTCAAATCTTCAAATTGATTCATCTCCATCGTTCCTGGATCGATTGACCTGAAATTTGGCACAAGGATAGAGTGGGCAATACCCTAATTTTTTTCCTTTTTCATATCTGCCTTAGGCCACACCATTTTGATTTCTTGGTTCACGGATTCGCTCGCTCCAATTTTTTGGAAAAAAAAAATTAAAAATGAAAATTACCACTCAGCAAATTTTCACCATTAATGAAACTATTCACCAACTTTCTGGTGTAGCAAATTGCCCTTTATATTGTAAGCTCCTTAATATGTGGGTATTATTATTGCAGTCATATTTTTCATTCATGAAGAATGGGACAAACATAAAAACTGACACTACTTTTGTAATTTTCAATGAACAGGTGCTGTTACTGTACAGTAATAGTGTTTTTGCACCTTTTTCAAGCTGAAAACTTTTTATTCTCCATGTTTTGGATTAGCCCTTACCTTTACCTCAACCATTGTACAATTTCTATTTTTATTTCGCCCTCTCGCTCCATATTTTGTTTGAAAAAATCCGTGAACCAAGAAATTAAATTGGTGTGGCCTTAACCCTATCCAGACCGGGCTTTTTTGGGATAAAATTTCAAATTGTAATTTCAAAACTGCTTGGGTTACGATCACCAAATTTGGAGGGGATCATGTACTAGTAGGGGATCATGTAATGGTAAAGTTTTATATTTTCTGTTGTCATGTTGAGCATTAAAAGGATCGATAGAGTACCTAACAGCACAATCTATGATATGACCAAAACAAAGCCACTGATACAACTAGTGCGCCTGAGACAGCTGAACTTTCTCGGACACGTTCTGCGTTTGCCTGAGGATGAGCCTGTCAGTCTGTATGCACTTTACGTCCCTCCTCATGGCAGACGTAGACGGGGACGCCAACCTACTACGTATCTACAGTACGTCCAGCGACTAATGGGAGACCATCATGGCCAGATCACCCCAAGGCAGCTTCGCCAGCTCGCTGCTGATAGGCGGAACTTTAGAAGGCTTGCAGTCGCCTGCGCTGCAGCCGAACGATGATGTTGGTAATCACTATACTTGGGGGTACGTAAATAGCATATAAGAGCTACTAGTATATGTTACAGATGTTGTATTTTCTATTCTATCCCAGTTCTTCCTGATCCTGAACGTGGCTGTGGGGGGAACGAACGGGTTCTTCCCTAACGACGGAGTGAACGGAGGGTACGACCGCCCGTGGGGTGACGGCGACTGGTACGGGCTCGCCATGAAGAACTTCTGGGCCGCCAAGGACCTGTGGTACCCGACCTGGGACGGGGAGGACGCAGCCATGCAGATAGACTGGATAAAAGTCTGGCAGCTGTAGGCTTTGTGCAACCTTTTAATTTTGTTTGATATGTAGTAGTATACGTAGTAAGGCCGTGTTGATTTGCAATTGATTATATGGAAGACATCCTCTGGAAATCCAAAAACTGATGCAAGCTTGCAATTTAAAGAAAAAGTCCCCCCCCCCCCCATAAAAGTGAATTTATAAAAAAGAAATTATGAAAGTGGTCAGGAATGTTGAGTAAGTGACTTAACGCACTGAATTAAGTATACCTAACAATACATTCTTCATTTTGTTCTTTCACATCTTCTTTGACCTTGGAATGAAATTAGTTTTTGGATAAATAATTTTTGGAATCTACGACATATATTTGCTTATTACAAACCCGCTTTGTACGATTTAGAGTATGGATGAATTATTTTGGGGAATGGCCGAAAATTGATGCGCGTGCGGAAGTCATCTATATAACAAATTAACATCAGCAGCATATACAGCTATAATAATGGTTCACCTTTATTCGCTGGATGGTCTATTTTCGTTGCTTCTAAAATCAGGCTATTTAGGGATGTCAAGTTAACGGTAGTGCAATATTTGAAACCACTGTCCGTCGACTTGTTATCCCCCAATGCCCTTTTTTGTAAAGCAACGGAAATAGGTCCCCCACGAATAAAAGTGACCATACATTAAATCAGAGCCTGGCAGTTAAGGGTAAAAATGTGTTTTCAGTTATCCGTCCAACCTTGCCAAAAACCTGCCAACTCAAAGAGAGATTTCCGAGTTAATAAAAGTCATTGTAATCACATAGATCACTCCATATGGAAGACTGTGAGAGCTGACCCATAGTCACGGTGTACCAAATATTTTAGAAGAGCCGTGAGAATCGATCAGAAAATCGCAATAACGTCAACTCTGCAAGCACAGATTTCTTTAACTTCTGAAACAACCAAAATTACAATGGCAAGGTTCAAATAGAGCTATAACTGTTTGACGGGGGTTGGCTGTTCTTCTGGAAAGGCACAATTTCTCGAGCTAACATCGCAGTGACGAAATTTAAAATAGACTTCTTATTGTTTCACGCTCTAATATCAGATTAGGCATTTTAACAGTTGATAAAAAAGTGCGTAGTAAACATTGTATTTACATGTTCAGTTTATCATATTCCTTTTAGCCCGTGTATGAGTATGTGTAATGTAATGTGCTTGTAAAATAAAAATAAAAGATATAATCTTGAATATACCAGTGTCCTGGTTCAGTTTTATATTACTAAACTGTACTGGCTGTATCACTTTAGTCGGGGAAAAAAAGAGAGCAAAGGAATAGAATTATCATTTTCAACATCACCAATGCACTGACGCAGGTCGTCATTGCCTTCTACAGTTTTTTTACCTCCATTACAAAAAAATGAGCTATTGTTTTTGGTTATGTCTGTGTGTGTCAGTGCATCAATTATGTTTCAGGATATTTGTTGTTCGCATAACATTAAAACATATTGATGGGTTGTAATATAATGATATTTTGTATAGGGTGCGTGAAAGTTTGGCTATGTAAGCGAATACGCCCCTTACTCTATTACAAGGCGCCAAGTTTACCGACATTCAAAATCTGAAAGGCCACACTAAGTCAGATAGTTGCGCACTGTTATATATGAGAGTATTTACATATGTCAACGCTGCCGTTTTCGACTGTCGAAAATGTGACGTTCCGTTTGTTTGCAATATTTCCAAACGTTTGAGTGTAGGTAAAAATAGAAGGTAAAAAAGGTTACCACGTACCGGGGCAAACTTGTTATATTTCAGCCATACCATAGGTATGGTGAAATGTATTGGATTCGTAATGTTTTTTCTCCTGTCAAATCTTCAAATTGATTCAACTCCGTTCCTAGATCGATTGACCTGAAATTTGGCACAAGGATAGAGTGGGCAATACCCTATTTTTTTTCCATTTTTCATATCTGCCTTAGGCCACACCATTTTAATTTCTTGGTTCACGGATTCGCTCGCTCCAATGTTTTGAGAAAAAAAAATAGAAATGAAAATTACCACTCAGCAAATTTTCACCATTAATGAAACAATTCACCAACTTTCTGGTGTAGCAAATTGGCCTTTATATTATAAGCTCCTTGATATGTGGGTATTATTATTGCAGTCATATTTTTAATTCATGAAGAATGGGACAAACATAAAAACTGACACTACTTTTGTAATTTTCAATGAACAGGTGCTGTTACTGTACAGTAATAGTGTTTTTGTACCTTTTTCAAGCTTAAAACTTTTTATTCATCATGTTGCCCTAACCCCAACCATTTTATAATTTTTATTTTTATTTCGCCCTCTCGCTCCATATTTTGTATGAAAAAATCCGTGAACCAAGAAATTAAATTGGTGTGGCCTTAACCCTATCCAGACCGGGCTTTTTGGGGATACCTGGGACGGGGGGGGGGGGCGTCGTAATTTCAAAACGGCTTGGGTTACGATCACCAAATTTGGAGGGGATTATGTACTAGTAAAGTTTTATATTTTCTGTAAGTTTGGTATCGTTATGACGTAATACGACGTAATTATGACGTCATTATGTCATATTTTAGGCTAAAATCGTCTACATGACATTTCCGCTATACTTAAAGGTATTAAAGAAAACGATGACTATAAAAGTTATCGTATTGGTGTCTAAGTCTGCCATCATTTCCAGAAAAGAATTTGTAGCTTTTGTTTCTCCTAGCGTGTCAATTAGTCCTCACTCTTAGTGAGCAATTGAGTTGCTCTCAATCCTGATGTTTTTGACTTAGGGAGATGTTGTTACACTTACATTTCTACCCATAACCCTGGAGTGGCCACCATGTCACATTGAAGTGACCTTCATACTTTACGGTCTCTCTCTTCGATGTTATCGCCACTGTATCGCAAACATTTCGAACGATGGCAAGCTTACACACCACGCTTGTCTACAAAAGCTGCGAACAAGTTACTTGTCACTGACTCGATAGCATTTGCCTCCGGAAGAGGGGAAGCAATAAATCAATGATACGTTTAGTGCCATGATTTGGGAAGGGGATCTTGTCCTGGCCGGGTCCTTAGCCGCGAGGGTGCTGTGTGTATCTAAATTTCAGCTTTTGCATATCCCTGTATATTTCTCTGTTTATGCTTTCATGTACGTATGTGAGTGTATAATTTGTATATTCATGGCTGTTATGTAATAAAATGTTGATGTGGGAGTCTCTGTGTCAGTGTACTGAATGTATGGAATAAAACTGTTTTAAACTAATACTTCTTTATCTCGCCATATAGTCTGCGGAAATTCCATCGAATCATTTGTCCAACTGTACGTTGCCTGCAATGAAACCGAACATAGACTAATACAAGCTGCATGTGCTCAGTGGTTAAAATCCATTCGTGTTGTTTTGTATCAGTTTATAATATATTCAGCGATACTGGACCATTAATCTTGCTGAAACATGTGGGTGGGAACAACCAGTGTCACGTGAAGTTCATGAAGGGGCGGACTCACACCATATAAGTAAACAACCCTGTTCTCTGTTCTCACTACAGGGAAGGTGGGCGGTGATCAACACCCGACTTTGTAGGCTCTGTAACCGCGTCAGCTGTAAGTACTGTTCTCTGTATCAATATCTCACATTTCACGAATTGTTCTGTAGTGCTATTCCGTCATGTGAAGAGGGGGGGGGGGAGTCCATGTCTATTTTCACTTTCATTATTATCCTCATATCGCAGTGAGCACGTAAGGTGAACTGAAATGATTTCATTTTTTGTGAGCATGTAATACATGCATGTTGATATCTTGGCACTGTCCGCCAGTTGGTCAGTTTTTTCATTTCTTTAAATGCTGAGAGTTGATTTTCGACACGAACGGAGGGTCTGCGTACTGATTTTGAACGTGGTTAAACAGTGCCTCCTGAAAGAACTCGACTAAAAGATTATGTCCTTACACGGTTGAATGGCATACTTCCAAAACGGTTTATTGTCAGGAAGTGTGCGTACTTTTAAGACGTTGCTGATTGGAGAATTTCCTAATAGTAACACCTGATTTGTTTTCCTTTCCTTCAATGATCCAACATAATTACAGACATGCACATACTGTAAATACATTCAAGTTCGCGGGGATTTAATTTCGCGGTAGCGGAAAAGCACCATGCACTGTAGTCTCTTACTGCAATAGAAAAATGTTTGCGGTGGTTTACCACTTCACCGCGAAAACCACGAACGTTAAACCACCGCAAAAGTTTCTGCATTTACAGTAATTGTAACCTGAATGGCGTTGGGAAAAATAGACACATAACCTACTCGGTTAGCGATTGAGTCCTAACACGGCCAAATAGCATATTTTTCAACCTGTTTATTGTCAGAAAGTGTGTGTACTTCTCAGATGTCAATGATTGAAATGTTTCCTAATAGTAACACCTGGTTTGTTTTCTTTTCCTTTATTGATTCAACATTACAGATATACACATAATGGTAACCTGAATATCCTTGGAATTTGCAACAGAAACATAACCTACTTGGTTTGCATATGGACATACGGACAATATATACATAATAGTATACAACATCCCTGACATTAAGTACCCATCATTACAAAATAAGTATCTAAAGTTTTGTTGTACAGATTGATAGCTGTATCTTATCTTGGACAATTTTCATCATAATTTCATTCGAGTGTTGTCCCTGTACATTATTGTGCTGCTAACGTCGCAAAAAGTCATGCTCTGTTGAAAAAAAGAGACAATCTAAGAATATTTGATTGCATATCATAACGAAGGCATGACAAGGAACTGTTCTTTAATGTAACATGTGCAGATGGGTGATATCCCCCCTCTAGACACAGAAATCCTCAACTCTGATGGTTTCATACTAAAACGATATTCATGGTATACTGTTCATAAAGCCTGCTGTGATGTGGATCACTTTCTAAAAAATGTTTCAGGAACATCTCACATGATTTTGTTTTAATTGATAAGAAATCGTTGAACAGTGAGATAGTCATGCATCTGCAATACACCTTTCTCACGCGGCGGCCATGATAGATCGAAGACGAGGTCGATGAGGCAAACAGACAAAACTTATTTCTAAAATCAGGTCCCATTTAGTTTTCCTCCAAACCACACAAATTTTCATGATATAAGATAAAATGTTAAATATTACAAGTAGTGTTATGCACCGAACGATGTAGCAATTTAGAGTAGTGTAGACTGATCCCATAGTCCCTTAAGAGATGAAAAATAAAAACATAATAATGCAAAGTTTGGACGGATTTGCAGTCATTCACTTATTGGTCGCTTTCCTAATTGTCAGGCTATCATTGGTTGAACTGCTAATTATGATGGACAGTCTTTTGTTTGCCGCATTGAACTCGTTTTAGATCTATCATGGCCGCCGCGTGAGAAAGGTGTATAGAAGAAGGTTCAGGAATGTAAGTGTGGGTACAGACAAACAAATGCAGGTGCAATAAGTCATCGTTTAGGAATCAGACGTGACCCAACCACAGGCGTTTTTGTCATGTCAAAGGAATGTACGCGTAAAATGTGTGCGTTACTATGTGTGCGTTACCACCACATTTCAAACAAGTTCATTTAAGCATCATGCGCTCCAACATCACTGACAGACTCTTGAAGTTCGTGTTTCATTTTCTTTTGTATCCATGTTTGTTTTGTCATTAGTGGTAGAGCCGGCTTTCTTGATCTCTTTATCTTTTGGTGTGCGTAAGGGGGCGGACCCACGTGCACGCCAAGTTAAGTAAACAGATTGAATCCTGTCTTGAACTTTTAAGTTAAGGTTGAACCCTGTTCTCTGTACCACAGGGAAGGTGGGTGATAAGCAACACCAAACTTTGCGGGCTCTGTGACCACCTTAGCTGGTAAGTACTGTTCTCGTTATCAATATCTCACATTTGACGGATTGTTTTTGTAGTGTTTTTTTTCTTTTTTATGTTGAAGAGGGGGAAAAGTGCATGTCTATTTTCACTTTCATTGCTTTCGTGCCGCATATCGCGGTGCGCACATAAGGTAAACTGAAATGATTTCATTTTCTGTGAGCAAATAATACACTTTTTACCACTCTGCCTATAAATTACTGATCCACCAACTTTGATGTGCTGTAGAAAGTTACTGGGCTGGTATTTTTTATTATTTTTTCAACAGGAAGTGGACCTACAGACTCATAGCATGTTTTAAGACCATATGGATCTCATAAAAGACTCACTGATGTTAAAATATGAATATGATAAACACAGCTAGATTTTATACCTTATAGGCCCCCCAGCGCAACACCCTGGAGCATATTTTTGACACAAATGTGGTACGTATGTTTTCAGCAATGAGCACTCTTTTATGTTCAGGTGGCCCCATGCTAACTAGTACAAAATGTATTATTATAACACAGGTATTCTTTAATATGTTCAAAATATTCTCAAAAATAGCTTAAGTGTTTCTGGTAGCCTGACAGGGAAGTGGAAATATGCACAACCACGGGACAACCTAAATGTTAAAGTACAACTTGTCTACTTACTGGGCATGTCTTTTGCAACAAATAAGAACTTTTCAATATGGTTGCCCCTTTAGTTTAAGGAAAAGATGACAAAATTGCAATTTGTGGCCATTCCAAGCATGAAATGTGACCTCTTTGTCTGGGGACAGGAACAATATGGCCAATTAATTTGTTGACTTAGTACCTGACAGCAGGGTTCACAGCTTGTCACACCTTTATACCTGCCAAGCCAAACATGTCAGCTTGGGTTCTGTTGATCAATAATAGACAAACTTTCAAACATTAAAGTATCACGCACTCAACTATGTAGCAGAATTCCAGAAAAGTTGGATTGAAAAAAAAATCGCCTGTTTATTCAAGTAACAGGAAATTCACTTGGTTGAGAAGAAACTGAGACCCTGGTCAGTAACCCGCATTTGGTCTTAGTCACAAACTGTCTGATTAAGTGGCAAAAATAACGACTGTGACTGTCTTGCAATTATTCCACACTTCTTACAAATGCTCTGTATGTATTAGCATAGTTGTTGATGATAGCTAATTGTGCAGGGCTATGTGTTCTAAGGACAATTGAAATGAATGTAAGAATGTGGGAGAAGGTTTTTTTTCTATGCCCCCATCAACTTCAATGCCGCATAGCCCCTGAATAGCTTACGCTAGGGCCACAAAACTTACTATATTTCAGAAAATGTTGATAGCAAAAATTATGATTGAATAAAAAAAGTTCATAATTTTTCATGTTGCCATGGCAACGGAATTCTGTATATTTATTACGAACTTTTCTAATTTTGGCTTAAACATTCAAGTTTTAAGGTTTTCTTGGCAAACGACACTTGTTCATGACATCTTATCAAATTCAAAGTAAATTTCATGATTCAATATTCATAATTTATGCTAATTTGATGACGTCATCTGTCAAAATCCAAGATGGCGGCCAATATTAGCTAGATGACGTCATGACGTCGCCATATAACATGATAATGACACAAAATGTTTAACCATAATTTTGTTGCATATGTACATTATTCTCTGAAAATTTCATGATCATACGATAAGTTGTTTAGGTGTGGGTCTCAAAAGTTTGTTTGAAACAATACTGGGGTCAATTTTGACCCCACAGAACCACGCATAGACTTTCTAAAATAACTTAATCAACAACGAGTCAATTTCGGTAAAAAGGTATGAGTAGTTATAAGACACACAAACAAACTCATGGGAGGGAATTTGTTTTCGACCAGAAATGCGATAATGGCACATATTATACGCCTGGGGTCAGTTTTGACCCCATACGGTGGTTTGAGGGTTAATCAAAGGCCAAGTTTTCAGTGGGAGTATTTCTGCACTGGTCTATTGTGCAGATTCACATGGGAAGCACTGGAAGAGTTCATTGTTGCACTGAGAATTTCGTTAGATTCATTTTTGGGCTAAAGTGTCACTAGTAGAAGTGACTTTTAAGCAAAAGTGTTCCATTTTTGCACATGGGGGGTTTTGGAATAGTCTATTGTTGCATGTGGAGGGAGATGGCTGAAATATTCTGTATTTGATCTCAAGCAAATGTCGGCCTTTCTAGTTTAATTTCCTTCTCATTTCAGCAATGTGAAATTCTTAACATGAAGGCTAAATACACACTCTCCCGATCTCGGGTGACTTTACCATAACCGTAACCATGGGGACAACTTGAACAGAAAGGCAGGCCCATGTGACGCGTGACATCTGTAAAAGACGTCACGTACCTTATGTCACACGTAAGAAAACATGTTTTGGTATGTCGGAGGTAACGTGTGACACCTGTAAAACAAGTCACGTACTTTGTGTTCTGGGTTCTGTAACGTAACAGAGGGGTGATACACTCTAGACACAGAAATCCTTAACTCTGACCGTTTTATACGATAACGATTTTCATGGTATACTGTTCATAAAGCCTGCTGTAATGTGAATCACATTTTTTTAAATTCAATGTTTCAGGAACATCTCGTTTAATTTTTTTTTAATTGATAAGAAATCACTGAACAGTGAGATAGTCACGCATCTGCATAATAGATCATTTAGATACAACATTACAAAACTGAGAATAAGTGCACATTGCTTAGAAATTGAAAAAGGTCGTCACCGTAACACACCAGCCACTCAGAGACTGTGTCCTACATGTCATGAAAATATAGAAGATGAATTCCACTTTGTTATGAAATGTCCCACCTACAGTAAAGAGAGAGAAACATTGTTTAAGAATATTAGAACCAAAACACACATCTCTCTCGCTGGTGCAGAAAGCGATATTTTCCATGTATTGCTCTCATGTTCAACTCATATATCCGTTTACGTAGGCCAGTTTCTTTATAATGTATTCCAAATGCGGGATCAGATTAATGATTAATCATACATAACTGTACTATTGTCGATAATGTTTTGTTGTTGTTTTGTATGTAGCCTCTTAGTACTACTGTCTGTATAGCTATTAGTTGTTATTAATTGCCATACATTGTACCCTGTGCGATTGTTGAGCAATAAATTCATTCATTCATTCTGCAATAGAAGAAGGTGGAGGAATGTAGAGCTAGGGGCACAACCCGCCATACGTGCAATTTGTCCGCACGTTGTTTTTTTTTTTTTTTTTGTGGGAGGAAACGTCCGCCACGTATTTCTGAAAACACACGTCACTCGCACGGTTGCGCAAGGTGTTAGTACGTGGTCTGCACGCTATGCCTGGCTGCGAGCGGTTGCTTTCATCGTTTGTTGCGCAAGTTGTAGGTGAGTTTCACGTGATTACAAGGTATGGTGTCTGTGCGATTGCCACGTCAACGTATGCAGGCCCTACTTACACGTGCTGCTTACGTACGGTTTCCTTACTCACTCGCATGGTGTGCGTGCTTTCAAATGCGATGAACGTAAGTTGTTTTTCGGGGATGTACTGTTGGTTTAAGTATTTTGGACGAGGTTTGTCATAAAAAATGGTGTTGGCTGAAAAAACTCGACCAAGTGCTGCTCCTTCTCTGCCGGGAAAGAGCAACTGTTCTTTTCCTTTGTCGTATCCTATTCATGGGACACCCTCTCTGACCAACCAACCTTCAAACTCCTTGGAGTGATAGTCAGCGACGACTTGTCCTGGGGCCCACACATTGAGTACATGTTGTCGAAAGTCAGCCCCAGGATTCACTACCTGCGACTGTCCAAACGAGCCGGGCTACCAGCAGACGTACTTCTCCAGATCTACAAGACATTCATCCGCCCAGTACTGGAGTACGGCTCACCGGTGTGGGGAGGTCTACCCCGCGGTCTGACTGAAGAGCTGGAGAAAGTCCAGAGGTCCTGTTGCAGGATCATCGGTATACCCTACGAACAGCTACCTACCTTGGAGTCCCGGAGACGGGATGCGACTGTACGTGAACTGAGAAGGGTGGTGGCTGACGCCACTCACCCTTGCCAGGAGTTCCTGCAGCCGGCTACAGAGTGTCAGTACCAGCTACGACGGGCTCCCCGTTTTAAGCTGCCACTGAGCCGGTCCAACAGACATTCGCAATCGTTTATCCCCAGGGCCCTTGCTCTGTTGAATGTCAATTAACGCACTATCACATCCGTATGACGTGTACCGAACTCATTGTTACAAATATTGTATAGTAAACGTCTGTAATTTGTGATTTTAAGCAAAATTATAAGTCAATGTAAAGTATGCCTTTAAAATTGTAATAACTTTTTAAACAATGTTTAATAATGAAGCTTGTAAACACCAACACAATTCAGGCTAAATTGCCTGCAAAGTGGTGATTTTAATAAAGTTCAAAGTTCAAGTTCAACCACCCTCCTCGTGCTCAGACACAGGGGCGACATCTTCTGACGCTTCTTTTCTACTCCTCTCCTCTTCCTCGTTGTCCCTCTCATATTTCTTTTGAGGGGCGCTGGTCGAAGCTGTTACAGATGCAACTGACGGCTTCTTCTGCGTCTTCTTACGCCTCTTGGAGACGGTTTGGCAGTCTTTCGTCGACTCGGCTTTATAAACTGCAGAAACCATGTGCTTGCCACGTGCGTTGTACGTGCAGAGCACCTGCTCCCTCGTTACAGTGCAGGTGTGTCATTCTTGTCATTTGAATGTGAATAGCTGTTTGGTTTAGATGTTGCTTCCAAAGCAACAAAGGCTATGTCTGTTTTTTCCTAAATAATGTTAATATGAATTTAATCTGCATGCATGATTTATAATAATGTTCACTTTCGCTAAACTTCATAATGCTACAAGTATGAAAAGCGCATTAATTACCACTCCGGAATTATAGTAAAAACTGGAGGTTCCGCTGCAGCACCTTAAAAAGCCGCTAGGGGCCATTATTGAACTTGACCTTCATTTTCTTGACCCCTGCCAAGTAAACATACCCACCTACCAAATATCATTAGGATCCATCCAAGGCCTCTCGAGTTATGTTGTTTACAGTCACTTACTCGGTCGAAGATGAATTCCACTTTTTTTGTATTGTAGTTTATATTTCAACAATCTTAACAATTAGTTAAGTTTATATAGTAACGATAGAAATATTCTTAGCCATATCATTGGAACGTTCCCTGACTTTGAGTCTTTGTCTAGCTATAGTGTTGAAAAATTCATTTTTCTTATGGGTTTTGATCAAACGACATCATACAAAGACACCTCAAGCTACATTTTGAACACTTCTAAGAAACGAGAAGAAGCCGAACAAATGTATTAGAATAGTTTCCTATCCACACTGCGCACTCATTGGATCATCCTTCATATGTGACTAAGTTGTGGGGATAGCGCCGAAGTCGCGCGGCGAAGACGGAACCCTTGCCAGCTGTACACAAATATAAAGGAGGGTGGGTGGGTGGTTGGTTTCGGTTTTATTTTTCTGATAAATCCCCTCCTCGGGAAAACCCTGTTTCCCACCGAATCTCCCTCCAGCTGTTGCTTCCTGGGTCGACCTCACCACGCGCTCCTCGGCGTTGCGGATGGATCCAACAAGGAGGCAGTAGGGTGATCATCCCTTGTACTTATATGGTAGTGAGGATCATGTGATTCAGGATTAGCCAATGAGCGCGCAGTGAAGATAGTTTTAGAACCCATGTTTTAGATTGATTAGTCGTAGAAACCATGTGTACTGTATTACGACCTTTCGTATTTATATGCCTGTACTTAGCCCGATAGGGCATGAATGCGCAATAAAGGTAATCATTAATTTAAATAATTGATCAAATAATAACGTGTCATACTGCCACTGATAAGCTGGCAAGCACTTGACACACACAAAACAATGACACGGCACACTGCCGCTAACAAGCTGACGCAATGGACATATCCAGTAATAGAAGTGTTACCTTACTGCTAACAAACTGACGCAATGGCTGACACACAAAATAAAACGCGCGTCACATTGATGCTAACAATCCGACACAATGGACGGCATACAACATTGTAAGAGTGCCACCCAGCTGCTAACCAACCGACGCAAAGGTGGGCACACCAGAACAAGATTGCGTCACATTGCCGATAAACGAACCGACACAGTGGACAGCCCAGGCCAAAAACAATAGGAGTGCCCCCTTGCCGCATAAGAACCACTGCAACGGTGGACACACAAATAATGCTAACTTAACCGACACAATGGGCGATGCAAAATACAAATGTAGTTCAAGTGCCACTTTGCCGCTTAATGAACAGACGCAAAGGTGGGTACACAAAGAATGACAATGCGTCACAGTGCCGTTAACAAACCGACACAATGGACGACGGAAAAATATTGAAAGTGACACTTTGCCGCTTAATTAACAGACGCAAATAGTGGGCACACCGATTGATAAAAAAACGCGTCAAACTATCGCTGATAGCGGGAGAGACACAAAAAATAGCGTGCCACGACGTCACTACTAAGCTGACGTAATGCCATCAAATCGTATCAAATAAGGGGTCAAAATTCAACGTTAATGGTGCCATAAACAAATCATGTTAGGCCCACTACCTCTCATAGTAAAAGTTCAACTGAGCTTATGATTCAATGCACAAAATTACGGGGCACAAGGGTGGGAGGAAAATTCTTCACAGCCGGTCAGAACTTCAGCTGGGTGGTTTCATACGACAGATACTCAAGGAATTTTCCGCAGGCCTCGTGATCAATCTGTCAATCATCTTTATGGAGGTTCCTCATTGGTCCGTGTCAGCAAACAAGTCCACATGCCCGGCTTTGATTACATAGTTTCGCGGGCTTTTATAGGCCGTAGTAAATCATTGCTCTAACCCCCCGAGTCCGGCCTAAAACCGGTATTTGCCCAAAGCGAATTTTATATACAACCATCCGTATTTCCAATACCTCAAACGGTAGAAGCGAAAGTTCTAATTATGCTGATTGCATCACGTACACCTACTCCTTGACAATCATTTACAAAGACTGTTATATGTGATAACGTTAAATATTTCATTACTACTCAAGGTTTTGGTCATGTTGATAAATTACTACTAGTATGATCATGACAATATGGGCGTGGTGGGTCAAAAATTCGTTCACATGTAAAGACCACCTGCGAAATTTTCCTCAAAGCTTGACATAGTTTTTTCTGACGTTGTAAATGGCGAAATAGGAGTTGAATATGGAGGTAACTTATTCTTCCTTGAGTGTTCAGAGATGAAAGGGACACTATAAAGTCACAGTACCCTTGCATCGCACAACAGATTTTTGTCCTTCGTATCCCAAAAAGGCCCCTTAGTTGCATAGAGAAAAACTAGGGAGCCTACACAGCTTTGTAAAAAAAAAAACAGAATCCTGTTTTGCTCCTGCACCTAGGGCAGTCATGCGGAGGCTCCAAATCAAACTTGCCCTTTGCGTCTACAACACCTAACTTCATCGCCCCAATCCATCCAGAAACGTGTTACATCTCCATATGCACAACACACACACACACACACACACACACACACGTGCACACACACACACACACACAAACACACACGTACACACACACACACGTACACACACATACACGTGCACACACGCACACACAATTTGACTCTGCAAAATAGGAAAATACAATAGTCTTCGTCAGAACTCAGGTATGACAGACTCCTTTAACGTGTTACAGGGTTCAACGATGTGGCAATGGGGAAGAGACAAGGCGTCCAGTATGTGGCAATGGCGGCCGTGGAGCGCTGACAAACCTAAGCCGCAGCTTCCTGAAGTCAGTGGATCTGACTACTCTAGTGTTGAGTATCCATTCGAGAATCTGGTACTAAAAGGTGGAGGGGCGAAAGGAATCGCATACATCGGAGCTTGTAAGGTACACGTCTACATACTACTAAAAGCTATAGTGTGGGGTGCAGTGGTTACATAAGGTACGAGGGGTGATCAATATGTTCTCGGCCTAACCCAGAAATAATAAGCACAACTCAAATTTTGAGGCACAACTTTATAGTATGAAGTCTTTTATCAATATCCTCCAAATTACAAATCATTGGAGTCATTACTTTCCAGGCATTCGTTTTATGCAAATTACAAGGTAAGTGGCGAGAAAAAGAAGGGTGAAGTGTGATCAGACAATTTGACCCGCACACCTCAGATTTCAGATCAATTGTCCACTTTTTTTTCGTTATCCCTTACCTAACGTTACTGGGTGTCGCCTGCAACGTAATGATCACAATAATTTGAATTTT
>NC_049995.1:6150629-6164888 GCF_000003815.2 Branchiostoma floridae
GCACAGCTCAGATTTCGAAGCATAGATGTCAAGTATAACGTCTTATATAAATCTGTACCAAAATTCAAATTATTGTGATCAGTACTTTGCAGGCGACACCCAGTAATGTTAGGTAAGGGAGAAGGACAAAAACGTGGACAATTGACCTGACCTGATGTGGCGGGTCATCTTGCGCTGCTGGAAGTCAGACACCCAAATTTTTTTGCTTGAAATAGGAGGAGAATCATTATCAAACATTTTGACAATGTCTTTTGTTAATTTACGGCATTGGAAACTCGACCCACACATGTCTGATCACAGTTCACACCACTTTTTTCTCGCCACTTACCTTCTAATTTGCATAAAACGAATGCCTGGAAAGTAATGACTCCAATGATTTGTAATTTGGAGGATATTGATAAAAGGCTTCATACTATAAAGTTGTGCCTCAAAATTTGAGTTGTGCTTATTATTTCTGAGTTAGGCCGAGAACTTATTGATCACCCCTCGTATCATATTGAGTCTTTTTCAGCACCCTGTTAGGCTTAGGTCCCAATTCCCAACTCGGGCCCGGCCGGGAAGCTTTCAAAACACACAGAACGTAAAAGAATAGCCATGAGCATAACTTCCGTATATTCCTTGATACGCACTTTTTTTTCGTTTCCGCAAAAATACCGGCCGGGGTCCGGTTTGAAAATGGGACCTAAGCCTCAGACATTGGGTTTAGTCCACAAGCGTCGAATGACACATCATGATGGTAGAAATAGTTCCGGATGAAGTTGACTTGTAATCCTCAACAAAGATTGTTGGAATCGATCAGTGTTGGAAATTAATGTTCAACTCTATCCAGAATGACTACTAACAACATATAATTAACACAGATCAACTTTCAACTTAAACAATAATTGTTTTATTGCCGTGTAACGTTAGTTAGTCAGTCGAGGATGAACGGAGAATTGCACCCTTTTCTTCAGCAGCAAATTTTGCACTCATTATTCGTTTATTGTTTATTGCGATATTCGTTTATTGTTTTTGGCCCTATCAAGGCTAATCTTCCAATGTCTGGACAAGTGAATAATATACACATACAGACAGATATTGTTACTAAACACTATTCAGACCGGAAGGGGGCGTGGCTTTTGGGGCACGCGCCAACTTTCACGGTGGTTAAAGTTGGCCCTAAAATTTCCAGACTTCTATTTGGGGTTTTAGAACACAAATAGTGTTCGATCTGACGTCGGATCGAACAGAACGGGCGTTTAATTGGGGGTACCCGCGGTCACCCGCAGGTCGTTACAGTAAACACAGAAAACGGTCTGCTTTTTTCGGGTGCAGTGCGTCAGAAGAAAAACAAAGTTTTCACAAATATAAACCATTATCTGGCCAGCATAGGCCATAGCTTAGCTGCAGTTTAGTTTGGAACATGTGACATGTAACAAAGCTGCTGGTGTCATTATTGGTGACCTTGAATATTACAACACCTGTTTACGGCGGAATCAATTACCCCCTGTCCCTATCAGTGCGACTCGACACATGGCCAAACATGGTATTTAAATCGCTTACAAAACGCGTGCAAATCAACTTTTTCAGAATTTAAATTGTCGACAGCTAATATCTCCGGATTTTTATTGAAGGAATTTTTGGAATAGGGAGGCAATTTTGAATTACAAGTCTTTGAGTGTGAAAAAACTCGACCTTATCTTGGCTGTAAAAAGTTTTAAGTAGAAGTTGAAAAATCCCTAAGACAGAAAGTTTGATTTTGCAATCATTACGTATATGATATAAAAGATTTGGATTTTCAGTCAAATTTAGGACCAATCTAAATATGGTATTTGTTTTTTTGTCCACCAAACACCCTTTCTAATTCAAACAACTAGGCAGATTTCAGAAAACATTGAGACAAAACTGTGCAGCACACGTACACAGTAGGTTTCGACGTATACACACTGCCAGTTTTCATTTACACATCGAAGAGGGATGTGCGAGGGGTTTAGTGCTTTACTAATTGTCATGATCTGTTGGAAGATGGTCCAGTACAGTCAGGTTTCCCGTAGCGCGCGCGCGGGAGCCCCGTAAGGGAGTTCCTGTAACCTGATACTCTATGTTCGAATGGAAACTTTGGGGCCAAATTTGACCATCGTGTTTCATGTCGCATTACGCCGGAACGGCTTACACTAGAGCCACCAGACTTGGTGAGTTTTCCTAAAATTTAGTAAGCAACAATTTCAAAATATTTAGATTTTTTTCCATTTTTTCTTGTTGCCATGGCAACCGTTTGTAGACAGGCACTTTTGACGAAACTCGCTAATTTTGGTTCTAACAATGTATTTTTACAATTATTTGCTATATTACTGCTATTTTCTTACGTAGATAAAATCTTACATTATCTAGAATATCTTTCATAACTAATTATGCATAAATTATGCTAATGTGATTACGGCACGGGCAAAAATTCAAGATGGCGGGCGGTATGACCAGATCAAGAATAACTAGCTTATTTTCCCTAATGTAAATGTGTTGTAACTATACCTGGTATTTTTTCATGAAAAAACGCTTAAATATACGTTTTTAGTCTATTTCCGTTGTCTTTTGCGATTTTTTATCGCCAAAAATGTATTTTCAAG
The DNA here is from genome assembly GCF_000003815.2 of Branchiostoma floridae. Classification (NCBI taxonomy): domain Eukaryota; kingdom Metazoa; phylum Chordata; class Leptocardii; order Amphioxiformes; family Branchiostomatidae; genus Branchiostoma; species Branchiostoma floridae. The sequence goes on from NC_049995.1 coordinate 6,153,233, forward strand.
GAGGTGGATATAAGATGGCGGAGCCCAACTATTATCTTAGATATCGTTGCGTCAATTATTAAATCGTAAGATATTATGTCTACATCATTTTTTAAAATTCGGTGGCCGTATGATGATTCGTTTTATTCGTTTTATTCGAGTTATAGTCAGAAGGGGCGACCAACACATTCCCGCGTCCATGGATGACCAAAAAAGCCCGGTCTGAATAGGGTTAAGACATTAAGAGATTAAAAACGACTATTGACGTAACTTGCGAAAAAAACTGGATTGCCTTGTCTTAATCTGAAAGAAGTAGACAGAGATTCGGTTGATGTTTGGTAGTAGAGTTAATGCCATGGTAAAAAAGGTTCACTTTTTGGTCTTTGTTTTTGATGAATAGGAAATTTTGAAATTGTAAGAATTGGAAAATCTTTTAACTTCAGGTACTGGATGAGGCTGGAATTTTGCCGAACATCAAGCGGTTTGCAGGGACCAGCGCAGGTGCAATCACTGCAACCCTACTGGCCATCGGGATGAGTCCACAGGAGATGCTGGAAGTGCTCAGCGAGAAGAACCTGATTGACCTCTTGGGTATGTAACTACGGATACTATATCTTCTTGTTATTGCAGGCCATGATATGATTTGACTGTTTTCCAGTGGACTCCATGTTTAACCCACACTTCTTGCAACAGGTTTCGTAATTTCACTAATGCTGTGTAAAGCTCTGTATGATTAGAAAGACAACGACACGTTAAGAACCACATGATTGTACAGAGCTTTCCTCTTATTATCCTATATTGTTTAATTAGTGGAATCTTATTAACCTATAATGTTTAATTAGTAGAATATAAGAGACATTCTGTATTCTTTCTTTCTTTTTTGTTGTAGTTTATAGTTGGCCATACAAAAGTAACTTTTTGTTGTGTCAATAAAGCTTGCTTTCTATATACACTCAGCACAAAAAGTTTGGAATGTCAACTTCGGTATATCATATCTTCGTTATTTATGCATCAATTTCAATGTGTTATATATCAATAGAAAGCTTGTGTGATTTCCGATCCAATGGTATCAAACACATTGTCATTGTTATCTCATGGAACATACACTAGGCCTGCTAACGTGAGTGGGTCACGAAAAAATAGTGCCCAAATTCCCTCGTTTCTGTTCAAAACTGTATCGTCCGGTTCAACCGTTGTTATGGCCGCGGGTGACAATGATTCAATCAATCCTTTTATCACCTAACGTTTGGTAAACAGAACATCCAAGTTTCTTTTTAGCATATCTGAGTAGAGTATTTTATGCGTGTAAATTCATGGAACGAGGACTAGGCCCGCTTACGTACAGGGGTTCCTAAAGATAAAGTGCCAAAATTACCCTACTAAAATCAATCACTCCATTCTGCTCATTTTCTTCCGTCAGTATTGAATTGTGAATGAAGGCAAGTTGAATAAACAGGACATGTCAATCAAAGCTACTATTACTCTTTATTCAAGCAAAAAATCTGAACCATGGCAAGAGGTCATCAATCGAGTGCTAGCCATAAGCCGTAGGAAGGCTATTCCACCCTAAGACTGTACTCCAGCATCCAAAGGTCCTTACTCTGTGTGGACTGGTGTTGTACTCTTGCAGAACTGCATTTGGTCCAATATTGAAGAGGTAGAATGTTGCTATTGGATGGAGGATGGTGTCCCTATATGTCACCACATTAATTTGCCTGGAATGATGACGAGTCTTGTTTACTATGGTGGTTAATACCGCCCCACACCATGACGCTGCCTCCACCACCAAATGCCGAAAGTTACTCTTGCCTTGTCAGCGTGCGGTTCTCCTTGCCGCATCCACACTTTGATTCTGCCATCCAACTATCGAAAGGGCAGATGAACTCTACTCAAGTGTACTAAAACCTTGTTTGTTCCGTATACCAAATGTGAGGTGAAAAGAGGATCGATTGAACCAGTGACACGCGCCAATATCAACAGGATGATGCAGTGTTGAACAGAAGTAGGGGAATTTGGGCACTTTTTTTCGTGACCCACACACGTAAGCAGGCCTTGTGCTCGTTTCATGTGTTTACAATCATAATAAGTTTGATACCATAGGAAAGAAAATCACACAAGCTTTCTATTGATATATAATACATTGAAATTGATGCATAAATAACGGAAATATGACATACCAAAGTTGATATTCCAAACTTTTTGTGCCGAGTGTAGTTGAGGGGGAGGGGGTCGTGTGCCCGTGTATGTGTGCTATTGGTTTATTAATAAATATATGAGTTACATGGTTGAACTACTCATTATGGTGTAACAAAGAGTAAGTGTAGACTATAAAATATTTCTCGTTTCATGTTTAGATCCACCAAGCGCATGGTTGGAACCCACGAAATGGCTTTACCACATTCCTGGTGTGCCAGACTGGCTGACGGTGGACTTGTTGCCAAAGGCCATCGCAGCGTGGACAAAGAGAGGCATGCACAGAGGGAATGATTTTTATGACTGGTTCGGTGTCATCTTAGAAGAGCACCTCAAACGACTTTATCCGGATGAGAAACGAATGGACAGAGACATCACGTTCGACAGAGTAAGAAAGCGCGCGCTAAGAGTAGCAAGACAAAAGTGTTAACCGGTTATAGACTATTTCGCACTTAATTTAACAAAGTTATTCCGAAAATCAGAAATACTAGTAATGAATTTGATACGTCAAACTGTTTGACCATATCTATCCTTTGATATAATTTTCATGATTGCATATTGATTCCAATATTCTATTTGAATGCATATAGCCGGTTCTTCTCAGAATTTCGGGTTAGATTTATTTCATTTATATAGTACAAGGAAGAAATATTCCAGTTCTACAAATCAATCGACCTTTCCGTATGTGTTAGCTCTACCGTGCGACAGGGAAGGAGCTGTGCATCGTGGCTTACAACATGATCCTCGGTTGTGAAACCTATTTCCATGTGAAAACTACACCTATGGTAAAGATCCGGGATGCAGTCCGCATGTCCATGTCCATTCCAGGTTAGATCCTTAATCCACTAAATCTGCATCGCTAAATCTGCAAGTTTTTGACAAAAATGCCACTGCTATCCCAAAACTATACGCTAGGGGACCCAAACTTATGTCATTTTTTCCTGAGCACAAGAACTATCTAATACTAAAAAATCGTGACCATAGCATGTTCAGAACACCGAGATAGCAAAACCGGAAGTTGCGCTGCAGTACCAAGGGGAGCCGCTGGTGGCCCCAAAATCTAATCATTTCCAGCTTTCATCACACACTACTAACACACCTAGTATGAAACCAATCCACTCAACCGTTCTTGAGTTATCTTGTTCACAGACACACACACAAACGCAGGGTAAAATATAACCTCCATGGCATTTCATGGAGGTAATTAATTGAATGAATTTGCAGGACCATGGGATATGAAACTATTCTTTCGTATATTCTTTCCTAGTGTCTTACCTTGACTTGAATCTAATCTAATGTGATCCCCAAAGTTTACCTCCACATATGACATATCAATCTTTTTTCTATTCATCTTGGTTGTGTTAAAATTTGTCCAGCCATCATATTGTTCAACTTTCTTGAGAACCATGTGTAAGACACCTTTAGTGAGCGATTAAGTCAAGTATGTCAATGCAAATCTTGATCATAACTTCATATGTACGTTAACTTTACTTTTTCTAGTCGCCTTCCAGCCGTTTGAGGGGTACGGGTTCCCCAAATTCACCTTTATCGACGGTGGACTGGCGGCCAACTATCCAATCTGGGCATTTGACGGTATGTCTAATTATGATGCAAAAAATGCGGTGACATTGGTTTTAATTAGCTTCTTGCTATAGGTTTCACTTCTAGGTTTCGCTCCTTGCTATAGGTTTCCCTGCTAAATTATTTTTTTAGCGTAGACCCCATATCTTATCCACAGGATGATCGGTATGCATCCGCCAGGCAATGTGTATCAACGAGAAAAGTCTGCATTAGACTAAATTAGAAAATGTTCTACATAACAGAAGGAATCGATGGAATTACAGACCATTTTGTGAGCAAATTATGCTGCTTTGGAGAATAAATCTTGTTTGTGGCGCAAGATTGTATGTTTCATGTTTGACTTCCTGTTAGGGTGGTACCTGTCCATGGACGAAGCAGACACCTTCAAGCAAAGACTGGCGTCGGTTCAACAACGTAATGAGGAAAATAAGGAAAAGATTCGTAGGATGTTCGAACCGCAATACAGGAGGAAGGAGCGTTTCAACACAAGGAATGACAAGACTCTGGGAATTGTATTGGTAAGCTTCTGGCACAGATTAACTGTAGCTGTAAATAAGAATCAAAGTCACTCAAAGTTTCTTGCGACACATGTTCATGCACAAATTAATTTTCGTAGGTATAAATATGCTACTCACTGGGTTAATCTATGATTGGTACAGAGCAAATTATAGCATTGCAGTCAATTTGTACTTTGTAAGAATTCATGGCATTTCCTGCGCATTGAATTGCGGCTCTTTGGCGACCCCCTTCATCATAATGATTGTTGTTTTGGAGCCCAGCCGTCACCTTTGCATATTATTAAAATCTTAAATATTGTTGAAAACATTCATAATTTTCTTATCATCAAGTTCTCCAGAAAGGACCCTGAATTGTACCAGGAACGGTTTAAGAGTCGTTTAAGAAAATTGGAAGAAAAGGAACATCCGACGCCCAAGACCGAGCTATACGAGTAAGCTGTTTGCATTCTTTCCAAGCAGAAGTTTAGCGTAGACATAATTCTTGCTCTTTTCCCTCGCATTATTATTATTCGTATACGAGATTGTTTGACTGTGGCTGATCGGCCCATGAGAAATTTCCAATATGACTTCCAGTAATTTTCCTCAAATCAACTATGAAATTCATTAGGAGGTGTTTGCTAATTTACATTTTATATTCTGATATTAAAACGGTTCACTCCTGTGGAACTAACTTTTGCACAGGGAGTACAAGAAGGAGATGACCAAGCAGGAAGAGGTACGAAAAACGACTGAACAACTTTTAAATGAACTAGTTGGCGATCAGATCAAAGGACTAAAGAAATGTATTGAAGATGGCGACGAAGAAGGAGCGTGGAAGCACTTCGACAAGGTATTAGTAATAATCAATTATTCTCCAAGCAGAGGTTAGGCTCCGGCTGGTTTTGAACGTTTCTTTTTGCGCGCTGTCTACTTTGTTAGGTTTTCTTCATATCGCCGAGCCACTGGTAAATAAAACTTAACAAATTAGAAAGCCTCCCCCCAAACAATAGTCTAAACAATAGCCTAACCTGAGATTTGAGAGTTAAGGGTTAATGACACGCCTGTTGCTTGGTGTATACGTTGTCATAACGCCTGGTCCTTTGCTATAACCACCTCAAAATTTATTCGGTGGTTTTAGCAAAGGACCAGGCGTTATGACACCGTATACACCCAGGAACAGGCCGGGTATTAACGTTTTTACGCCATACCTGTGACGCGAAAACGTTCGATACGGGTGTTCCGGACCGGGTGATAACTTTCCGTACGGCCCGGGCTTATCACACGGGCTCCATTCGAATAAAACGAACTGTTTCGAGTGGGCCGAGTACGGCGCCATCGAAAGTTCGAATACCTGATTCGGACGTTGTAACATTACTGTTGCAACGCTTTTTTTTCGAGGGGAACAAATTTTTTCAACTTCTGGCGCATTTCGCATCAAAACAGTGGCTTTCTCAGGTGAGAAAGCCACGGCCTTCGTGCGATCCGACCCGCGGTCGAGCTGATACCTTGGGTGATACGGAATACACCGTGTTGTATTCTATATGTATCATACAGCCCATCCAAACTGACCCATATAACAGAGACAAATTCCTTGTATTTACTCAATAATTAAGGGCTGATACGAGACATAGGTTCGCCAGGCCTCCATCTGGGTGATTTGAAGTAAATCACCAACTCCCGACAGAAGGATTTGCACCAACGCACACCGCACCATCGCACGTGTTGGGGTTCTTTAACGTGCATGGGATGTGGCTCTCCCCATACATGGGACCTCCATTTAAAGTCCTATTCGAGGGACGGCCCTAGTTGAAGCTAAACTCGGCACAAAAAGTTTGGCATATCAACTTTTGTTAATCATATTTCTGATTTTTCTGCACTGATATCAGTGTATTATATATCAATTGAAACCTTGTGTGATTCCCTTTCCTATGGTTTCAAACTCATCATGATTGTAAACTCATGAAACCAGCCCAGGGCCTGCTTACATGAGTGGGTCACCAAAAAAAAGTGCCCAAATTTCCCTTCTTGTGTTAAACACAATATCGTCTTACTTTTACTGGTGCGCGTGTCAGTGATTCATCCAATCCTTTTCTCGCGTCATGTTTGTTATACAGAACATACATGTTTGGTTTGGCTCATCTTAGCAGAATACATCTGCCCTTTTGGCAGTGGGGTGGCCAAATCCAAGCGTGGAGGCGGCAAGGAGAGCCGCACGCTGACAAGGCAAGGGTAACTGTCAGCTTTTGGAGGTGGAGGCAGCGTCATGGTGTGGGACGGTATAACTGCCATAGGATAAAATAAGACTCGTCATCATTCAAGACAACCTCAATGTCGTGAGATATAGGGACAGTGCATCCTCCGTCTAGTCTCAATATCCCACCTCTTCAACATTGGACCAAATTCTATTCTGCAAGATTACAACACCCGGACGTCCACACAGAGCAAGGACCATTGCAGACTACCTCCAGAATGCGATGCTGGAGTAGTCTTAGGATGGAATAGCCTCCCTACGACTTATGGCTAGCACTCGATTGAACACCTCTCGGTTCAAATTCTTTGCTTTAGTAACAGTAGTTTTCATTAACATGTCCTGCTTATTCAACGTGTCATCATTCACAAGTCAATACAAACGGATAAAGAGGAGCTGAATGGAGTGTTTAACTTCAGTAGGGTAATTTCGGCACGTTTTGTTTTGTGACTCCCTGTATGCAAGCAGGCCTGGTGCTCGTTTCATGAATTCGCAAATCATAGAATACTCTACTCAGATGTACTAAAAATAAAGTTGGATGTTCTGTATACCAAAAGTTACGTGTAAAAAGGATTGATTGAATCAGTTGTCCCACTCATCAAAGCAGGCCCCGTGCTCGTTTCATGAGTTTGCAACCATAATGCGTTTGATTCCGTGGGAAACGGAATCACACAGGCTTTCAATTGATATATAATACATGGAAATCGATGTAGAAACATCAGAAATATGATCAACCAAAGTTAATATGCCAAACTTTTTGTGCCGAGTTTAGCTTCAACTATGGCCGTCCCTTGGATAGGACGTTAAATGGAGGTCCCATGTATGGGGAGAGCCACACCCCATGCACGTTTTAAGAACCCCCACACGTGCGATGGTGCGGTGTGCGTTGTTGCAAATCCTTTTGTCGGAAGTTCGTGATTCAAATCACCCGGATGGAGGCCTGGCGAACCTATGTCTCGTATCAGCCACACGGATATGTACATCATTCACCCGGACGGGAGACCTGGCGCATCCCCGTCTTCTAATTAGCCAGCGAAAGGGTATGTCACCCCGTACGGGGCGGTATAACCCCGTCGTGTGTAAACATGTGCGAACAAGTGTGATCACGTCGTCCGATGATGATGACACCTGCCCTTACGTCACTGTTTGCGATCTATCTCTTTGTACAAACGCGTCTTCAAACTGCCGCCATTTTGTGCATCCGCGGTATGGTGGCTCTCGTTCTTCCTACTCACAAATCATGGACAATACTCTAAGAACGAGACCTATGCCCGTATTTTAGACCAATGGGAACCCTGGAAAAACCGGGTAGCTACGTAGTATATGGGATATTAATGACCTGGGTTATAGAGAAATTGGAGCCTTCTGATTTGTCCACGCCTGCTGGCTATATGGTAATAATTATTAATCAATTTCCTTCTTTGCGCTAGCAAGCTAGCTAGCTTGGTAATCATCGATATTAAGCTACCTGGTTCCGAAGAACACTTTGGAAAGTTTTTTGGTGTTTGATATGTCAACACGTGGAGAAAGGAGCGTTCGCTCCAATGCTATATATGCACTAGTTACTAATATGATGACGAAATATCATAACATTCAAGTTTGGTTGGGTCTGACATTTCAACTATAATAATTCTTTAATTCAAGCTTGAGATTTGCCCAGTTTAGTGATGATCATCTGACCACTTCGGATTGCAACGGTCAAAACTTTGTGTACATGTCGCAATATCAGTAAATCATGTGGATGTTCCCTTTCTACTATTTTCATTTTAGATTTTCAGCCGGAAACACCTTGACATTCTGAACGTAAAGACACAGGAAGAGGCCATCGAGATGTTGTTGATGGATGATGATCGCAAAGTAAGTTGTAATTTGTCACTTATTTGAATCTAATGTACCGTTGAACTAAACCAGTTATATGTTTAAAACAATGGCATATTATCTTATTAAACTCTTGTAAATTGATATGTATCTACTTTTTCAGCTGACAACAGAAATGCTGAAGAAAATTGACGAGAACGTTGGTCCTCTGCAACTGGTCAAGGGCAGATTGAGGCATAGGCATGTGTCAAAACCAAGCGACTACTACAGCACCATGCTCGAGTTCGTCGGACACAACAGCGGAATTGAAGTATGCAGGTTTCACATTTTTCAATAATTTAGGTCAATATAATGTTGAGCAACGTGCATGTTATTCTCCAAGAAGAGGTTATGGTCGGGGTGGTGGGAGGCAGCTGAAAAAAATCGCGTCCACCAGGCTATTGATCTGCTTAGAGAACACTGCGGGTGATGTTTCTTGTTTAAGTGCACTTCTTAGATTGTGATTAGATTAGATTTCTTTTTGGTGAAAGCTTAATATTTAGGGACAACTTAATTTAAGTATGGTATGTGCCGTGTTGTGTTTACATTGAAATTACGTTATTCTGTCCAGGAGGAGGATGTCGATAGGTCAATGGCCATCGACGTGGACTATGTGGGCACCATGGATTTTGACATGGCACCTAAAGATATGGAGTTCCTCATGAGGGTGAGATGATATTCTTTATTAGCAAGTCTTGTATGTTCTTTTGACATTTTTGTTTGGGTCTTTATTGTGTGATGAAATGTGGTATTACGGTTGCTCTCTACTTGTTTTTGATGCGCGCGCGTTTATGTATGTGTATCTGTTTGTGTATATTCAGTTACAAAATGTGGGATTTGACCGACTAGACGCATTGGCTTCTAATAAGAGAAATCGTTTAACTGAATATTGACACATTATATATCGTTTTGCAGCAAGGAGCAGTGGCGACCGTTGCCTTTCTGGAGGAAAGGAAGAGGGAGAAAAAGGACGAGGAAAAGTAGGAGGGTGAGATGTAGGGTGAGAAGTAGGATGACAAGAAATATGAGAACGAGGATGATGAGAAATATGAGGAGGATGAGAAGAAAGATGAGAAGGAGGGTGAGATGTATGGTGAGAAGTAGGATGGGAAGAAAGATGAAAAGTAGGAGGAGAAGTACGATGAGAAGTAGGAAGAGATTTAGGATGAGAAGTAGGAAGCTTAAGAGACGTAGAATAGGACGGAATAATAAGAATTAGAATGAAAAGTAGGGTAAGAAGAAGGAAGAGATGTAGGGTGAGATGTAGGATAATGTCAAGTAAGATTAGAAGTAGAATGAGAATGAGTGATGAGAAGTATAAGAATCAGGATGAGAAGAATGATCAGACGTAGGATGAGAAGTAGAATGATAAGAAGAATAAGAAACAGGATGATAAGAAAGGCAGCATTTGAAGCGAACATTGTGGATCAAATATACAGCATGCTTTAAAGTCTCGATAGCAGCTTGCTTTCTGACTTGTACTGGAAGACACGCAAGGGTGCCATATGCATTTGTTGTGATTATTTACTGAACTTGTACTATGCAACTTAAAAGAGTAATGACGAAGTAAAGAAAATGAATGTATAGATTTCACTGTGACAATCCTTTAGGTGATATCTATTTGTTTTTCTTGATAGTTTATTATTTTAGAACGCTTTTGCCTCATAAAAGGGTCATGTATACTGCATATGCCACTTCTTAAAACACTAATTAGGAGTATACACAGCACATATTTGTGAACAAAAAAAATGTGTCGCTTTTAAAACTCATGTAATATGTTGAATTAAGTTAGACTGTAACTTTGTGGTAGGATATGTTAAATTGATAAGATTAGATAACAGCAGTTAAATCGTAAATTTAATGTTACAGTAGTCTTCTTGTTTTGGCCTCGTTAGAAAATTGCGTGATCTATTATACGTTTATGTCTTCTAGAATTTAGAATTTTTGTCCGATTTCACAAAAAGAACTTTTTTTTTCTTCTTCGGAGATGGTCAAAATGACGAGAAATTCCAAAAATGAGCAGATGTGTCGTGTTGTAGCGTTGATTGTACTTGTAGAAGTGAAGCTAGTGAGGTAGCCAAGACTGTAGAAGTGGAACTAGCTGGATATTTGTGAAGGTTTCACCGACATGGAAGCAATGGGGGTAGTTGTCAACTTGTTAAGTGATACCAGTCTACCACACTAGTGTCACTTTTACAAGGCCAGGGCACGTAATGAATGCAGGAATGAATGCCTTGTTGGCTGTGATACAATGTTTCGTTACTTCAATTTTGTTACAACGTTGATGGTGTCAATTTTGAAAATGTAGCCACCTTTTTTTTGCCCTATCTCAGTATTTTGTAGTCTGCAGGGGATGTCATGTTTACTTGATGTGGCCTTATATAGAATAGAAGTTTGAAAGCATACATACGTGTAATTTGTGGTGGCTTAAAAAGAGCATGGATCAATATAAATTTTGTGACTTGTTAGACACAAATGCACACGATTCAACTTTGATGTGGGGCTCTTCATGTGTCCAATTTCCCCTGTTTTGCCATGTCGCGGGAATAAAGTAGCTGACAAGCTGTACGTGTACTGGTGGCGTGTACTGGTGGCGTGTGTTCATTCTTTCGTACATTGGCACGAGTTAGTAGTGTATCATATGTTGATGCCGTATATTTATGTCTATGGAAGGAACACTAAGCTGTATGTCACAGGGCTTCTGTTGGGGACTTTGAGTAATACTTTGTTCCATCTTCATATATTTTTCAGTATTCGAAAATATAGAATCTGTATAAAGTGTCAATATAGAAAATACGAACCTTCTTGTAATGAGTTCATACTGGCAAATGCAAATTTCTTATTCATAGTTGAACAGAGACTACGGTATAACGATATATATATGCATCTAACCTATGACCGTGGTATGAAGTTATATATTTTACATTCCTAGTTATATGAATTGCTACCACTATTCTTTGAGTGAATGGTACTCATTTTTACTTGAGTAAAGTGAGAAAAGTTGTGCGCTTAAGTACACTTAATTATTTTGATGACTATGTAATCTTTTTTACACTCTTATGGAGAAAAAATGCTTAGCGAATACCATTTGCAAACAGTTTATGTAAAACTCTACTTTGCAAAGTCGTATGTTCAGAAACTTTAGGGTGATTATGCACTACATCAAATGTAAAAGAAAATGTTATTTTTTGGATCAGTAAACCCCCAAACACTTGAACGCCTGCCAGTATAATCTGTTCATTTTCCAATCGGTCCAAAATCTGGTCCAGTAAAGTTTTAGGCCCGTTTTCTTTCCGACCGT
>NC_049995.1:6164988-6168422 GCF_000003815.2 Branchiostoma floridae
GAAACATGGGGTTACTTTAAAGTAAAAAATGAGAAAAAGATAATATTATTTCACAGTGGAATCAGCATTTACAATAAATAGACATTTATAAGAGTTCTGTTTCGCAACTCTGCAAGATACATGCCACTATAAGACAGTAAAACTTGATTTTATTATTAAAATACAACGCAAAATGTTAACGTATGCAAGATAGCAAAACATTTGAAAAAAATCGTGAAACCTCATAACAGAACAGAGGAACGTTTGGATTTCCATGATATTTAGCATGCAGGTTTGTTTGGCTTTGTTTGAGATAATATACATAATGGAGTGCAGGTTATGCAAATTTGACTTAATTTGCATACTTAATGAGGAAAATCTACATTTCTAGTATTTTCCATTATACGACTCAAATACGTATAACATATGTAATGTGTGGCAGGTGGAAAGTTATCAGACACCAATTATGCAAATAAATCATTAATTTTCATGATTAATGTCAAAGGGTCCTAATTCATCTAAGTACATATAGTAAATAATTGGATTGTCAACATTGTGACCTGTGTAACTTATTTAAAGTTGTACATAACCAAGCATAAATTATGCAGATGTTCAAGTCATTTGCATAATCAGAATATTTCATGCAGGTATGAGTAAGCAAAAAGGTGTTTAAAGGGAGCAAGCACTTTTTCTGTTTCCTATAATTATAATGGTATGTGACCACAGCAGAACCAACCTCGACTTTTGTTCATCAGTGCATCTTGTTCGTGACCGGGTTTCCCAGGTTTTCCGGAAAAGTGCAGCCCGCTCTCTTGAACAGCCACAGCGTCTAATCTTTTCCAGTTCAGTGTCCTTGGTCTGTGTGTAAATATGTTAACTTGAACTATGAATATGCACAAGGACCAATAAATGGACCAATCAGGAGAAAGATGACTCACAGTTTAGTTAATGTGATACTATGTTCTCAGTTTCGTATACTAGCATACCAGCAATTAGATATATTTGACGTGAAATCTGTGCTAGGTGCCTATCTTCATTCCAGTAGCCCATGGGCCACACATTTTTGCAGGCAAAATGTATAACAGCAGGGAATAGTCCACTAGAAGTGGTGTGTGGTTAATTAAAACGCCCTTTTAAACGTGCTAAGAAAAAAATACAAGTTTAAGGAATCTTTTGAAAGTACGATCCAACCGGGGATTGAAGTCGTGTCATTCCGAATGTAGAGCGAGCTCCGCTGGGTATTTTGCTGTTGTTGTTTTTTTTGTCAGGGGTCCAATATCTTAATATTTCTGTTTATAAAGGGGATTGTCTATTTTGAGCAGGACTGGTGTAGGATGAACTATATAACACTTGGGAACCACACTACAAAAAATTATTTTTCTTATTTTTCTTGTTTTCTTGTTTTTTCTTATGGAGAGAAAGAGTTTCTTGAATAAAGAAAGGTTGAGAAAAATCAAGAAACTTCCCATGAAACCTTTGTATGATAATTCCTACACGAAGATTTTCATTCTTGTTTTTTCTTAACTGAAGAAAATACTTCCAGTATAATGCTCACTGACAAGAATGTTCAAGAAATTTAAGTAGAACTTTCTTTTCCAGTCTTTGCACAAGATTTGCTTCTTGAATCATGATAAAGTGGAAGATATGGCAGAATCTGTCCTGCAGATTATTATTCTTGCCATGTACAAGTCTTTTCTTAAAGATTTGTTTTCATTAGAATAAAATTCTTGAACTTTCTTGTTGTCTTAATGTAGAATGTCTGAGAAACATAACTCTTGCTTTTCTTGCTATTATAAGAAAAAAAGAAAAGCAAGCAATTGCAAAAAAAGTTATAGCTAGCATTAAGTTCCCAAATGTTCTTGTTTTCCTTACCCATTAAGTTTAAGAAAGATAATTCTGTTTTTTTCTGGAAATAAGAAAGTTAGCTGTGCTAAGGATCATGGGAAATTACTCCCATCATCCTTTGCTGTTTCATTTGAATGTTACCGATAGTCTGAGTGGAAGCTGTTGCTCTCTAGCTATAATTTTTTGCCCTAATCCTCAAACACCCGAGTGGGGTCCATTTGGACCCCATGCGTACATTTTGAAGTGCCATTTGAACATTTTTGATCTCAAGAAAAAATACTTCCGTGACTTCGTCCGTCAATATGACTTATACCTTCTCCTAAGTTTTCGCAAAGATTGGTACAATAATTGATAATCTTTATTGATAATCTTTATTGCATATTCATGCCCGAGGGCTAAATGCACAAAGGGACCACATATGGTCTTATGGATGCAGAGGAAAAAAAGAAACTAGACTACTACAATGGTTTTAAACTAGTCTAAATGGAAAAGGAACTAAGACACTATGTGTTACAATCTCTAATGGCTGCTTCTAACATGTTCTTCTCTCTTTTTGAAACACATGGAGACATATTTACATATTGTGTCGATAATGTGGAAATTATAAAGAAAGTTTGTGTTCAGTCCCTCTGGGGTCCAAACGGACCCCAGGAAAAATGTGCAGTTTTTAAAACAAACTTTGGAGGCTAACTCCTTAACCACTTACAGTATGACTACCAAACTTTCAGACAATAATAAGAATGTAAACCTTAATCATAACAAAAATTTCTGTGTCAAAAACATGTAATATGACAACATTATGACGTCATTTGCCTAATCAGGGCGGCCATCTTGGATTTAGACCAATGACGTCATCAAATTAGCATAAATTATAAATTTTAAGTCATGAAAATTACATTGAATTTCATAGAACTTAATTGTTGTCAGAAAACAGGTGTAGTTTACCAAGAAAACCTTGTTTAAATTGAAATTGTCAAATTTTGGCAAAAATTAGAATATGGTTGTCATGGCAACCCCCAAAAATGATAAACTTACTTTATTGACCAAAAACTTTTGCAAACAATATTCTGTGATAAATTACTAAGTTTTGTAGCTTTAGCTCTAGCAGTTCATGAGTTATGCGACATAAATGTTGCTGAGGACCTCAAAATTCCCCTATCTGGTCGGAATAGGTTTAGTACAAAACGTGGTCCTTCTGAACTTTTGCATAAATTATGATAATGAGTTGGAATTAGCAACACCTTAACATCTCATAATCTTCCTCTTACATTGACGAAGCAATGTATATACAATGACCGCCGATAAGAAATGGTACCGAGATTTTATGAACAAAACATTTTGGGGTCCGTTTGGACCCCACTCGGTCATTTTAGTCGCAAAGAAAGGTCGGGTGCTTGAGGGTTAAGGCCATTGGATCTTCCAATAAAAGGGAACAAGTATGGTGTGTTTAGTGATGACAATGTTCTGCATCATGTGGGACATTGTGAACAATGTGGCTAGCTTTTTAAAGTTCCAAAATGCTACCGAAGCCAAGGCCAGAGGCTGGACACCCCCCTCCCCCATGCAGGTATGTTAGCCATCTTGGTTTGGAATATGACTTCTAAAGCTAC